>NW_020664980.1:10777158-10809047 GCF_002925995.2 Terrapene triunguis
GGTGCCACAAGTACTCCTGTTCTTTTTGCAGATACAGACTAACATGGCTGCTACTCTGAATCCTTCTCAGGGTGTACCTTCCAGATATACCCTTGGTGTTTGTATTGTCTGTTATCCTGTGGGTCTTTAGTGACTGAGGGGGAAAGCATTGCTTTAAATGTTTCCAAATAAAGGCCTGATCCTGCAAATTCTTCAGCCCACATAAGTTTAGGGATTTGCAGGCTCCAACCCAAAGGTTTCATACTAGAGAATCCACTATATGTATGATCTTATTATGCAAGTCCAACAAATGGACTCTCTATGCCTTGTATTGTTTTCCGGGCACCATCACTGTACCTATCTGCTAGTAGCTAAGACTTAAAACATTTTAGCAATGTAACTTGAATCTTTGGCTAGAATTCGTGGGTGCACAAACACACACACACACACAGCTGAAATACACACTAGCTCCTGTAGTTGACATTATAAACTGCAAACGTTGGTTTTATTTTTAAAGTCGTGTTTCAAAACCTTTGCCTGCAATTTCTTTTGAAGAAAGAAAATTTGCTCATTACGAACAGAACTTGTCTGAACGGGAGAAATAATTTGTTTCTGCTTATCTAGGCCGTGCCAATGTGTGCCGGTGATTGGAACGTAAAAGGAAAGGCTTCATTCACACACATCCATGGAATTCACTGGTACAATAATGCAACAAAATGGGGAAAAGCCCCTTGACAACGGGAATTGTGAACATCAAATGAGCTTATATTTCACTGTTTCAAACACACCTTGTGATAGGGGCTTAGTTGTTTTCAGCTCTTTTATTCTCTGTTTGTCTGGAGTCATGACCTGAAAGTTGTTAAAGAGCCGGACTGGATGATTGGTGTTAATAGAAAAGGAGGCAGCCAGGATATCCACTGGGGTTTGGTTTGCTCTTTGTTTTTTTGCGGAAAAACGGTTGGCAGCTAAGGCAATTGGTGGAAATCCTACAATCCATTCTGATTCACTTTTTAGGGCAAGATCGAGCTTTTACCAGCCCTGAGTATGGAGCAGCACGTAGCCTCCGTGGCCCCGGAGCAGCCCCCAGAAAGCACTGTGCCTTCGGAGGCACTATACATAAAAATAAATAAATTAATTAATGGAGATATCCTATCTCCTAGAACTGGAAGGGACCTTGAAAGATCATCGAGTCCAGCCCCCTGCCTTCACTAGCAGGACCAAGTACTGATTTTGCCCCAGATCCCTAAGTGGCCCCCTCAAGGATTGAACTCACAACTCTTGGGGTGTGTCTACACTGCACTCTATGCACAGGGCGTGACTCAGGTTTGAGCCCAAGTGCCCCCTCTGTCCATACATCAATGAATCTGACTCAGGCCAGCAAACACTCAGGACCAGGTCCTAGGACCCTGCTAGGGATTGTGCCTCAGTCCAACCCCTGTCATTTTGCAGTGTGGATGCAGCTCAAGCCACAGACATGCAGTATGGGTGCATTAGCACAGCTATGAGACCTGGGTCCAGCAACTGTAAGCCCAGTTTTACAATGCAGTGTGAATGCTCAAGCATGGGTTTGGAAATACACAAGCCTGGTTCCCACAGATTCAGATTTACAAGGCAGTGTAGACATACCTTTGGTGCCCATGCAGGAGGAGAGTACTGTTTAGCCCTAAGCAGACAGCATGACATGGCCTCCAGATGCGCTCTCAGGCCGCAGGAGAATCCTGCAATGAAGTTCTCATTATGCTAAAATTGGGGGTGGGGAGGATTGTTTTAGGGGGTTGTGTATGTGGCAAGAAATAATAAATGCAGCCACTATTTTGCATGATCCAGATGATTATGTCCTGTCTGTGATACTGGTGAGTTGACTTCTTTATTTGACTTGTAATGTTTATAAATCGCTACCAGATGAGCCTAAGAGAGACAAAGATGGGAAGCCCATTCTGCTCTGCTGTAAAATGAGCGACAAGAACAGCAACAAAATGGACCTGGTCCTGACCTCATTTACACTGGTGTGAATCAGCAGCAAGGCCATTGATTTTACTGGGGTGAGATGGTATAAAACTGTTGTGAAATCAGCAGCATCCCCAGTGTGTTCCAGACCAAACTAGTGATTTGGAACAGCCTCGGGAAGCTGGGCTTTGACTCCTTTTATTTTGCTTCCATCTCTTGAAAATCACTTTTTATAAATTACAGACCTTGAAAAGAATTCTTCTCTCCTGGCCTTGGAGAAAAATGATGGCGATTTGCAAAAGGAACAAACACATCTTGTAGTTCGACATCATTGTTACTTGTAGTGACCCTTGAGCACCATCAATATCTTGCATCTCGCACATCAGGGCTGGCTTCATTCTGGGATTGATTTTAATCAGATGAAATCTCTGGTTTTGCCCACGGCCTTTCCCAAGCTTATGGCCTTGCCATTTCACTGACACCAGGCCTCACCATCAAAGCAGAAGGGGCACCCCACTGTGCCATGAAATCAAGGGGGTATCCACAATCATTAAGAACTATATCACGAAAGCTGACACCATCCCAGCATTCTGCTAGTGCTAAACTCATCCCAGGGCAGATGGCTCCTACACAGTTCTATGCATCACATAAAGCCTGGAGAGTCAAATCTTCTGCTCCCCTTACAGCCTGTGTAATCAGGTACTGTTCAGGAGAAGCACAGGTGGGTAGGGAAGATCCGAGCAGTGGCTGCAGCCTCTCTGCTCCATTTGCACAGGGCGTCAGGTTACTGCATCCACATACATACAGATCCTGTAGGATCCTCTTTCATTCCCTACATTGTTTAAATATTGCCTTAAATAAATGCAATCAGTCTCACAGCTTAATTGAACAGGCACTCTGGCCACTCCAATGCCAGCAGGTCTTCGTCCTCGTTCTCTCTAGCGCTCGGGCCTCATCCCGTAGCCTCTTCTCACCTGACTCTTCCAGGTGAGACTGGCTGCATTTATTTTCAGCAAATAGGAAGTAATCAACATAAAAGCGAATGCATTACAGTCCAAGACCTGCGTTCAGATGTACCTGCACAAGTCCCATCAGAGTCAATGGGGTGTTGCGTGTACATCTGAAGGCAGAATCCGGCCTTGAACAACTTCTGCTGTAGTTCCCTGGGTGACACTCAACTTGGTCTGGAGGGCTTGTGCGCAGCTCTTTGCCCCAGTTCAGCTCACAGGCCCTGGTTCAGGAAAGCTTAACTTTAAACACATGCTTACCTGCTTTCCTGAATGGAGGTCGTAATTTGAGAAGAGCAACGTCATTATCTAGTGTAGTAGAGTAGAAATACAACGTAGCACGTAAAAAACTATACAAGTTGTATAAAAGAATAATGCCCCATACTTTGGTAAGAATTGTGTGAGGCGGAGCCGCATGCTTTGAGAAAAGCAGCTGAGAATATGTCTGGATCCGGGGGCAGATCCCCGGCTGATGTAAACCTCCACTGAAGTCAATGGAGTTACTACAGTTTCCACCAGCTGCCACCTGGCAAATCAACTTGCTTAGCAGAATAATATAATTTTGCCAATCACCGTTTCCCACCGAGTATAGTAACTCCTGATTTTTAACTTTTTGTTATCTTATTACTGCTGTTGTTAGATTAAGACAGCAGTGAAAATACATGCCATTAACAGTGGAATGACAAAGCAGAGTTCTTTCTATTGATTTTTTTCCCCGCCGATTGTGGAAGATGCTTTAAGAAGATATCCCAGTTTATTGAAGTAGTAAAGCAATGAGGCATTCAGGGCACTGTATCCAGAGCCAGTGGCCATTGCAAACTGCAACAGAATTAAACAGCCCCTTTCTCAGGCTTCTCCTGCATGACAATCAGGAGGTTTGTAGGGAGCATTTCACTTGCTTCTGGCTTGATTTAATTCCCATTTTTGTTACAAAGTCAAATATTCCACTTGCCTCAAATTGTTGAGCTTCCAAATGTTTTCTCATTGTGAAAGATGGAAACAGAGGAGCTCCATTATTTAAAGATGGAGACTAATTTTATCACATTTCCTTTACAGATGAAAGATTATGAAACATCATGAAGTATTGCTTTATGTTTCCAAGTGTCCTTTTCACTAGTATTGTTAACTCAAAATAACCCTTGAGTTCAGTTTCCGACATGATTTTTGTTGTTGGCATCTTCATGAACACTATGAGTGCATCGAAATATTTTGGCTATTGTTTTAACCCATTTTCTGTGTTTATTTAATATTTATTCTACAGTTTATATTTCCAATGTAAAGTTTATATTGAAAACAACACAGTTTGTTAGTGAAAGCTTCTCTTTGCCTATCCAGCCTACTCTAGAGTCACAGTGTACTTTTCTGGCATAGGAATATTTTAATATTTGCATGTTTTTTGCAGAATTTTCCCACCCAGGCAGCAAATGACATAAGATCTAAGGTCATCATTTGCTACAGACCACCAGATGCTTAGCTTGTTACACATTTTGGCTTTCATTGCAGTCTGTTCTGTATGCCATTCTTGTTTCTTCAATACATAGACTGCTTTGTACAGGTACTATACATGAAAAAGCCCTTTCTACAGTAGGTGGGTTTTGGTCTTTTTATACTTTTCTCAATGCTGCTGATATCCGTTACTGTTCAATGTGATGTGTTGTAAGGAGAGATCCAAATATTACGTGTTTCAGTTTGATGTCCCTACTGTAGATGGAATGTAGGCTATCATAGTAAATTAGATTAGCATAATAAATTCGGAATGCTTTTTCCATAAGGAGTTAACTGGAATGTGAACATTTTGCTAACCTCCTTTGTTAACTGTAAATGCTTAATTGTAGTCCTGAATAGTTACATTTTTGTCTGTCTCAATAAATTTTAATTTGTCTGCGACTCCTTTTTGCCTGCCTTTTGTTTTAAACCGTGGGGATCCAAACTACAGTATTGCTGTACTTAGAGTCAGCATCTGAAGCATGTGCTGAAGTGGCTGGTCCATGTTATTTTTCAGTTTTATTCCCTTTACTTCTGTTCAACGTCAGTTGTTACATCTGTGAAGTTAACGTCATGTCTTTAGAAAGCTGTACTTTAAAACAAAAACTGGTAACTGGGTGTATTAAAAATTGATTAAAAAAAAAAACTAATTAACTTAGTTTCTTTTCCAAGCTTGTTTCCTCCCCAATTAGGTTTTGCAAATTGTGGTTTTCTGTTAAATAATAAGTCTCTCCTGAAGGTATCCATCGCCATGCTATCTAGGCACTTTAACATCATTACCTACAATATAAATCAAGTGAAATTAAATGAAAATACCACTGGTAAAAAATAACAAACCATTTATAATTCATAATTGTATAAATCTCTGGTTTTGTGTCTCTGACTGGCTCATTAAGTCCGCTAATATCATCCAATGCATCTGGCTTATTTTCAGTACAATAACATTAATTGACTTTAAAGACGCAGTATTAAAAGCATAGTGCTGCCAGGTATTGAAAGGAAAATGATTTTTCCATTTCGTTTCTGCCCTATTTCCATACATTTTAATCAGCATAAAAGCATATTTCTTGGCTCAGAGAATGTGTTACCAGGGTTGCTCCTTAGATTCATAGATTCCAAGGCCAGAAGGGACTATTGTGATTATCTAGTCTGACGTCCTGTCTAAAACAGGCCATAGAACGTCCCCAAAATAACCCCTAGAGCAGATCTTTTAGACAAACATCCAGTCTTGATTTAAACATCGTCAGTGATGGAGAATCCACCACAACCCTTGGTAAACTGTTCCAATGGTTAATTACTCTCACTCTAAGCTGCTTATCTGGCCTCAATCACATCAGTATCTGAGCACTTCACAACCTTTCAGGTATTTATCCGCACACCACCCCTGTCAGTCAGGGCAGTGCTATTATTCCCATTGTGCATATTAGGAACTGAGGCACAGAGGGGCTAAGGATCACAGGTTTTAAAGATACTTAGCCGTTGCTGCACTCAGCATGACAGCACCTAACTGATGAAGGAACCTAGGTCTTATTTTCAAAAGAGATTTAAGCACTTGGGAGCCTAAATCCCATTGACTGCAACGCTGAGTACAGCAACACCTAAATATCTTTAAAAATCTGGGGCTCAGTGACTGGCCGAAGGTCAAACAGGAAGTTGGAAAAGTGACCTGAGGCCAAGTGACCTGAGGCCTCCCAAGTCCCAGATTTGCACTCTAACCACTGGGACCATCCTTCCGCTCAGTAGTGCTGTAAATTTACACGGCTATCTACAAAGAGAGCGAAACGTTCCCTGCTCCAAAGACATTGGTCTCAATGGACAAGGCAAGGCATGAGGTCACATTCAGCACTGGATGGATGGGGGGAGATTTTTGGTGAGGGAGGCCAGAAGAAGGATTCCTGGAAGAAGTGAGTTTAAAGAGGCAGTTGCACAGGAAGTGAGATAGTGGCTTAGGTGCAGGGATGCAAAGCCGAGAGAGTGAGGAGGAGATAAATGTAGAGAGACCGGTTGAAGTGGAGGCAAGGAGGAGGTAGAGGGAATCAGAGCAGAGATATAAATAGGGGAGAGATTGTAGAGGTGTCTGGGAGGTGAAAAAGAGGTGTTTGAGTGTAATAATATTTACTTTTATTGTGGTAGCGCCTAAGAGCCCCAGTCAAGGATCAGCACCCTTCGGCACTAGGCACTATACAGACAAGTCACAAAGAAGCAGCTCCCTGCCCCAAGCGCTTGCAGTCTGGGTGTCGGGACACAACATGGACAAAGAATGCAAGCACTGTAATTGTGCATGCTAGTTGGGTGCACAACTGTGCACCTCACCCCTTTATTTATTTATTTATTTATTTATTTAAACTGTCTGTCGCTTTACCTCCATCGAGGCTAAAGTCCTTCCCTACCAGTTATTTACTCTAAAGGGATGGGTGGAAAATCATTGGAACTGACTAAAGCAATTTTTCCAGAATAAAGTTGACCTGAGCTGAGCTAGACACCAGAAATCCAAGAGCACCGGTTTGACAGGTGAGTTGAAGGAGAAACCCTGCTCATTCACTTACCCGGAGACTCTTTTCTATTACTTTCTATATCAGATCAACATGTAATTGCATCTTTTTAGTTAATCCCAAATACAGAAAATATCACAGTCAGACACCTTTATCCCAATCGCAGGTGTTTTTCTGATGTGTAACCCAAATCACAAGAGGGAATGGTGACATCAAAGTCAGGAACATGCTAAGAATCCTCCTTAAAATTATGTAAAATTAATTAATCACATTCTATGCTATATGTCAGCTGTTGGTGACAAAATAACTTTTAGTATGTTAAATTGCCTGACCTTGACTACAACTGAGTTTATCCTTAACAAAAACCACTCCAAAAATGTCTGACTCATGTCCGATTTTAGATATGATGATGCTGAGCACTATAGAAAAAGCTGAACGCGGGAGAGCGTGAGATATTAAATAGATTTTCAGCATCTGAGCTGGTTTTTCTATCCCTTCTGTTTGTACCAGAAAGGCCAAAACTGCAGGCATCTTGCACCTTGTTTTGCATCACCCACATAAATTCTAGCCTCCTCTGCTCCTGATGTATGTTGACAATGGCAAATTTTGAAGTGCTGACATGTTATGAACTGAGCAAAATCTAAGTGAAGGCTTTGGGCCCGAGGACTGAGAGCTGTAAAAGTCTGTCGGCCAGTCCATCTCCAAACCCAGGGTTCAGACTGCTCCGTGTTATGGTTTCCCACATGTGAAGAAAACCTGCATTTCTCAGTCAAAATGATTTTTATTTCCGATAAAGGAATGCAGAAACAAAAAACAACCCCCTGTGATGCTTCCTCTTGTAAGACACCTTGCTAACACCTGCCCTTAGCATGAGAAAGTGTTGTCTGTGCCTGCTCTGGGCAGGGCCGGCTCCAGGCACCAGGCAACCAAGCACATGCTTGGGGCGGCACCTGGTAAGGGGCAGCCAATCTTGGGGTGGCGGGGGGCAGTGCGGCGCGGCATTCCGTGGGGGGGACAACGCTCCGGCGGCGCGGCGCTCGGTGGGGGGGGTGGGCTCTGGCGGCTCGGCGGGGGGGGGGGCTCGGCGGGGCGGCGCTTTTTTTTGCTGCTTGGGGCAGCAAAAAAGTTAGAGCCGGCCCTGGCTCTGGGACAGCTCCCCAACTCAACCAGCCATGAGCAACACAAGCGCTCTTCCCCCCCCACCCAACCTCCCCCGCCCACACAGGCTCCACTGTCCCTCTGCAGGTAAGCAAATGGCATGTTCCAGCCTCCGAGTCCTCCAAGTGTCTCCCTGGAGTGCCCAGCCCCTAAGCCACTGGACACACACAGAATTTCTGGCTCCTCTCTTCCCAAAGGAACTGTACACCACAGCTAGTTAAGCACAGCTCCGCTTGACACACAACACTTAGATTTGTTTATAGAAAAAGCAAGTCCAAGTTTATGGAACAAAGAACAGAGGATCAGATGATTGCAAACAGAAATATTGGGAACGAAGGGTTACATATAAAATAAAATCATAACACACACTCTGGAGCCTAAACTTAACTAACATGTTGCCCTCTTGTCTAATAAGGTACTGCTCCACCTCCAACAGTTTTTAGCCAGGAAGACTGAGACCTTCCTTTCATAAGACTAAGCCTGCCTGCTGCTGCTTTCTCTCTGTGAGGGTCTCTCTCTGCACCCCTAGAGTTATTAGAGGTGTCCTTTGTTCTTCACCTATAAACAGGGTTCTCTTGGTATTAGGCACCGATGCCATTTTAGCTAGAACCTTGGGGGTGGGGGCAGAGGACTTTCAGCCCAGTGGTTAGGGTACTCACTTGGGCTGTGGAAGACACCCAGTTCAAATCCCTTCTCCTCCTCAGGTGGAGGGAGGACTTGAAGGGAAGAGTCACTTACATTCCAGGTGAGGATGTAACCACTGGGGTAAAAGTTGGCCTCTCTCCCACGCCTGGCCGTTTTCTGTAAGCTCACCTATAGAGGCCCAATCCAGTAGATGAGTTCTGAGTGCATATACCAGATCAAGGCCCAAGGTGAGGTAAGTGGAGGAATGCCTGTCTCTCCTAGATTCATGGGAGTTATGTGTCCAGATGCCTGGCATGGGGCTGCAGTGCACATGCACACAGGCAGAAATATAGGCAACTTTTACTGCAAAAATGTAGGTACTAAGTGTGTTTAGGTGCCTACAGGGTTTGGTGGCAGCTGAATGAGGGTTTTGTGACTCGCAGTGGGGCCTGATTCTGGTATTTAGGTGCCTAAAGTGGCAGTTATGTACCTAAGTCCTTTTGCGAATCTAGCCCAAAATGCATGACCAGATCTCATTCAGCACTATCTCAAGTAGCAGCATGTTTGGGTAGGATGGGCTGAGCTCTGCACCCAGTTACACAAGTGGAATTATTATGTTCACGGCATAAACACTGAAAAGATAGAGTATTTTTAGATTTTTTTCTTTCTGGAAGGTCACAGTGTAATACTACTTTAGTTCTTAGAACCCAGAACAATAACACACAAACCAAAAATAGAGACACAAACAGGCTGCTCCCTAAGGCAGAAGGCACAACAACAGCTTGCTTTAGGTTGGCTCTTAGCAGCCTTCCCAAAGAAGACCCAGATCACACTGCTTCCCTCAAAGTCCCCTACTCTTCAAGCAGGACCATGAAACCCCTTGCAATTTAAAGTGATAGCCTATAATTTTAACAGTTTTCAATACACCACAAGAACTACTCCAGTGTTACGGGGTGGAACTGAGAGCAGAATTTAGCTCCAAATTATTTTTTGAATCTATGTGCAATGGCATCTGTGTCCTTTCAGTGCAAAACTGGCTTTCTCGTCTGGCCTCAAGTCAATTTTTCATCCTACTTTGAGGTCATTGTTCCTTAACTGAATCTTCAAATGTCTTTTTCCTCCCACAGGCGCTTGCAAGTTAATTAAACTTTTAACAATGAGTTGCATCGGCAAGAGAATAGGATATCTGATTGCTCATCCATTTTACATAATTGATGAATTAATGTCCTTACTAATTGAGTCAGGAAATCCTCTTTTAACATGGAGCCAGGCTGTATCACAAACAATTGCCTATGGGGTTAAGTTACAATCAGAGTTCTTGGTCCTAGAGGCTGAGTGGTGAGGCACATCTGGGTTATCTTCCCTAGAGTTCTTATGACAGCTTTTCGGTGACCCTGGTTTCTGCTATACCCATCTATTTTCTGGCATCAAGATATTCCACCTTTATAGCCTCTTCTCACATTTGTAAATTCCGGGCCTGATTCTCTACTACAGCTGAGCCAATAACTAATGTTTTTTCTTTGGTGGCTATCCAGGGCGGACTGGTAGGGAACAATCTGTTCATTTCAAAGTGAAAATAATTTTTTTTCTCTTTTTCTTGCCAAAGTAAAAAAATGTTTTCAGGTCGAATAACATGTTTAAATGTTGATTCAAAGTGACATTTTTATAAACGAAATGTCGATTTGAAACAAGATTTTGTTTTAATTATACAGTTTCAAAATGAAAGATCCAAATGGTTAGTTTAAACAATGTTGAAAAAAAATTGACATTTCTGAAAATCTTTTGTTGTTTTTTTCCCAGCCAAAACTATTTGTCAAATTCTACCTGAACCTGTATTAGCTGGTGCCCTGGAAAATGCATTTTTTGGTGAATTGACTATTCACCAAAATTTTTTGCCCAGCTCTATTTTCCACAGCCTCAGACCTTGGGTCTTCATTTCACCCTGCACATAGCAGATGTAAAAACACAGCCATTCCCATTTGGTAGCTTTTTGCACCAACTCTGCCTAAGTGTAAATGCCAACGCAAAGTACGTTGGAGAATCATGTAGTAACCTGCAAAGAACTGCACAGTATGCCCTTCTCAAAGCACCTCCTCATCACTTGTGTGTTAAATTCAATCTTAAGTCTTTCCTTGGGAACAATCACAGCTGACATAGGGCATGACTTGATCGCTACCGTACTGTTTAGCTGAGGAAGATTATCCATAGAAATAACCTCTGACAATGGCTTGCATTTTAATGTCATTTTCTGTTCTCATTTCCGCTATACCCAAGAGTATCTTATATTTCGACTATGAGATAGTGTCTACAGACCAAAAGGATAGATTAGTATGGGCTGACACTTAGACCCAGCCCACGAGTATACTTTACAAGGGATCTTCCAGTAGATGGGGTGTTACAGCAATTACTCCTAAATTATCAGACAGCAGAGCAAGAGAATATTTAAACACCTAGCCACCGACTGATTTGGAGTTGATGGAAAACATGCAAATATTGGGGTTTCCCTGGGTTTTTTTAATGTTAGAAATCGAGCTAATCTTGCCGCATAGCATAGCTTCTTCCAATAGCTGCATCCTCGGCAGAGAGGATGGCAGTTCCTTGTAGTTAAGGCACTAGACTGGGACGCAGAAGACCCTACCTCTGGGATCATAGGCCAGTTTCACCATCTGTCAAATGAGGATAGTAGCACTTCCCTAGCTCCCAGGGGTGTTGTAAGGATAAATCTATGATGAGCTCCCCAGGAAAACCTATAAATAATATCATCCTCAAATATGCATGGACCACAACACGCACCATTCATTCATTCATTCATTCATTCAGCAAACCTGGGCTTTCTGTCCAAGTTAAGGAGCGTGTACCCTAAACATTAACCTAACCCAGAGCATAACTGCACAGCCCAAATATTTTTAAATCTCACACTGATTTAATTGAAACCTCAGGAAGTTTATTCCCGTCGTGAAACGTCCTCTGAGCAGAGCTACTCTTGCCAAAGTGTCAACGACTGAGGATTAAATTTAAAGTGAGTATTTAAAATTTGGGAGTTAGCGGGAGGTGGAGGAATTGTATCTGTGCTTCAGTTTCAGACAGTAAATCTATACTCTGGGTGTCACATGCACAATGCTGATACCACCTCACTGAGTTTTTAACAACTCCCCAGAGGAAAGGAGGTCATGGGCCTTTTCGATCTCACCACTAGGGGGTTATGAATTTCTAGGTCATGTATAAGACCTTACCAAATTCATGGCCGTGAAAAACGTGTCACAGACCATGAAAGCTGATCTCTCCCGTGAAATCTGGCTATTGTAGGGGATCACGGTATTGCCATCCTTACTTCTGCGCTGCCTTCAGAGCTGAATGGCCGGAGAGCAGTGGAGGCTGGCGAGAAGGCAGCGCTGCCACCAGCAGCAGCACAGAAGTAAGGGTGGCAATACTGTAGCCTTGTAACCCCCTTTTGGCTTGGTATCCCCCAGTTTGAGAAACACTGACTTGGGACTTTACATGTTTATATTTTTAAATACATATTCACGGTTTGTCACAACACTGTCAAATTTTAGATTTAAATGTCTGAAACTGTGAAATTCAAGATTTTTTAAATGCCATGACCATGACATTTACCAGAATGGCCCATGAATTTGGTAGGGCCCTAAGTATAGTTAAAGTGGTACAACTTTTATGTGTAGACAAGGCCTTAGGATTTAGATGGTTATCAGATCTCTACTGGGATCTGAAACAGTACTGGCACAGTGCTGCAAGAACCATTTCTAGATGTTGATGGAGACAGCACCTTACTGACGACAGGAAAAAGGGTTGGCACCACCTTTTACTTTTATTATGCAAGGTAAGTTATCTGAGGAAAGAATCCAAGAGCTCGATCATCTGGCCTGATGTTTCAAAGGCCCATAATAACCTACTTCCTTCTTATTTTCCTTGTCAACGCCAGCTTTCCCAGAAGAGGAATCACATTTCAGGCCTGAAATGCTCGGATTATTTACAGTTTGTCAGACAGCAATTTATATTTATTGTTTGTGTTTGTTATTTACACATGTTCATTATTCTCCTATTTTAGTCATTTATCCTGTAAGTTCCCTTCTCGCTTTTTCAAAAATTTCACACACACTCAGGTTATCAATTATATCGCCAAGACACATTTGGAGAGCGTAATTTGTTTCTAAGGCATGATTTTTGACAGCATGATTTGTTTTCATGTTTTCAGGGAATTTTAAGTTGACAGTGTCTCCAGGGCAGAAACTAAAATGTCCTTTCCCCATGGAGCGTTGTATATTGGTGCTAAGCCTCTTGCAAAAAAAAAATGTTATTTGGGGCATCCTCTGGTCCTGTTCATCAATTCTGTAGTTGGTTCAGCTATAGAGACAGCTATGTCTCTCTCTTGAGTTCCATTAGAAATTATATATACTCCCTCAAGGCTTCTCCTACAAAACAGCCCATTTCTGCTGTGCATGAGGATCTTTTCAGTTGCCAAAGTAACCGTTCATTCAACTTTTAGGGGTCTGAAAGGGCCCTCCGAGCCTTTGAGTTTTGTTAGATCAGGCAGAGCTAAGACACAGGGTTGTATTCAATGTAATTATATTTAATGAGGAACTTTGAAGAGCCTTGCCTTCATGTTTCCATGTTGGGTTGTGTATTAAATTGCATCCTTTCTTGCAACAGCAGTGATTGAAAAGCTTCCCTTTGAGGTATTATAACAAAATGCATTCCCACAGCCCTGGATTTCAAGTGGGCCAATAGAACTGTCCTTGTCTTTGCTTGCAACAATGACAAATTGTCTGGAAATATTACTCCTTACATCTTGGTTTGAACTAGGGTGACCAGATGTCCCGATTTTATAGGGACAGTCCTGATTTTTGGGTCTTTTTCTTATATAGGCTCCTATTACCCCCCACCCCCTGGCCCGATTTTTCACATTTGCTGTCTGGTCACCCTAGTTTGAACCTTGATGGGCTGTTTCTGGTGAGATGGGCGGATCAAATCTTTGGCATTTATCCAAAAATCCAAGACCTTTCTGTGCAGTGCTGTCATCTAATCTCCTGTGCTTTGGGAATCCTGCTATCTGCCCTTATTTATTTACTTCGCTTGTCCTTGCCTCTGTGTTGTTCCTTGGTTCCGCTCACCCAAAGAGGGAACTTCGGAATTTGGCTTTGAGTACACTAGCCAAGTCTGAGACCGTTCCCACTAGCTTCATTGGCAATAGCAAGAATGAGAGCACTAGGACAGACAGTTGCTAGCCCCACTCTGGAGCTGCAACAGATAATATGAAAAACTCAGGACTCTTCTGCCCAACTCTGGTGTCTTTCCAGGTGGAAAGGAAAGAGCCCATTGAACTGTCCAAAACAGATGTAAAGGGGTCATCCAGTATCTTGGCCATCATTCCCTCTCATAGTAAAAGCAGTTCTAATGTCCAAAGTCCTGTGTCAGCTATTGCTGAGTTCAGAACTGCTGCTACATTTCCCTTTGCAGCCATTGCAATACCAAGAATGAATTCATTGCTTGGTAAATCGCTTTGGGATACCTGCAGTATAGACAGTGCTCTGCAAACCACTTCCTATGTTATTATTGCTTATTTAGCTTCTTCTTAATGCTCATTAAACCATCAGAATTAGAGCGGAGAAGGTCTATTATAACAACCTGTCCTGGCTACATTTTCTACTGCAAAGATGTATGGGATGTGGCTTCCAACACTTCCTGGGGAGGCTGGTCATTGTCAGGAGGATTTTGCCAGATATTCTACCTCAATTTTTCTTCCTTAATTTCCCCCCATTGCGTCTCTCTCTTACCGAACCTCCTGGCTACTGCAGTGATTAATACATTAGTTTGATAAGTTACACAGGACTTTTTAGTAGCGTTTTACAGGACCCTTTCTTTTTTTCCAACTCGGTGCACAGTATATCTATGTTTTGCATCTCCAGCATGATTTTATAATCTGTGGCTGGTTTCAAATCACCCATTTGGTGTGCTAATGAATAGATTACATTTCTGTTTTCTGATTAATAGTAGGCGAAAAGCTCTTGAATTATCAGGAAATAATTGGAATAAAAATTCTAAATCGTTACTTCAAGGGACATTTTTGCAATTAGTTGAATAAATGTGAAGGGAGTTACTATAAATAACACAAAAATGTGTTCACCTAGACATTGGGAAAATGTATATTTGCGCGCTAATTAGAAGTCCCTTAAGGCTCAGCTACAAACTTTGCTCATAAAGGAATTGGTTTCAGGTTTCCCTTAACAAGTCAAGGAAACGCAGATCAGTTCGTAGTGTGTATATGGGCAGGGGACTGCAGAACTTAATTGCCAAGCTCATATTCATTTATCCCTGCAGGTTTTTGCCACTGTTCAGTGCACTGTACTATGAGCAGCGGCGGCTCCAGGCACCAGCGCTCCAAGCGCGTGCCTGGGGCAGCAAGCCATGGGGGGCGCCCTGCCGGTCCCTGCGAGGGCAGCAGTCAGGCAGCCTTCGGCGGCATGCCTGCGGGAGGTCCGCCGGTCTCATGGATTCGGCGGCAATTCGGCGGCGGGTACCCCGAAGCCGCGGGACCGGCAGACCTCCCGCAGGCATGCCACCGAATCCGCGGGACCGTGGACCTCCTGCAGGCAGGCCGCCAAAGGCAGCCTGCCTGCTGTGCTTGGGGCGGCAATAAAGGTAGAGCCGCCCCTGACTCTGAGCAAGCTGAGGAACGTGGACCGAGAGCATGGTTGCATCCTCCTTCTGGAGTCAAGGGGATGTTTCGCTTCTTGGGCGCTATTGACCCAACACGTCCAGTTCCAATGGCTCAGATCCTCAAAGGCATTGTGGTGCCTGTCTCCCCTTGATTTCAGTGACACTTAAGCTCCTAAATACATTGAGAATCTGGGCCTAGAAGCCCAGCTGAATTGTTCATTGCTGTTCTTTTCAATGCGGGAGAGGGAGGCAATGCAGAGGACATTTTGCTACCAGCTTTTCCCAGATTGAGGCTCGGGCACTTTTTCTGGGGTGGGGAGGAAGGCGCTCTCCTGATTCGGGTTCCTATCTACTTACAATGAAGGTTTCTGCAGACTCTGAAAACAACTCCCTGGGTGAATCTGAAAGGAAAGCCCACCATGTTTTATTTTGACTACAGTTTCTCTTGCAAGTTAGGGCCATGTTGAATAGCAAAGAACTGGTGCTCTGTGGCCTTGTTTGCACAATGAGGTTCATAGCAATGGAGAGAAAACGGGCCTGATTTTCAGAGACATCCTCCAGTTTATCAGGCACTCTCTGTCTCCCACAATTGAAAACATGCCATGTATCAGGCAGGGCCGGCTCTGGCTTTTTGGCCGCCCCAAACAAAAAAAACAAAAAAACAAACAAACAAACAAACAAAAACCTGCGGCGCGGCCGGAGTGCGGGTGCAGGGGGACCGGCTGGGGGGGGAGGGGGAGGGAGCGGGCAGGAGAGAGAGAGAAGGGGGCGGCCAGGGCTACAGCAGGGGCGCTGCCACGCGGCCCCTCCCGCTGCGCCGCCTCCTGCCGCCTGCCGCGAGGGCTCCGCTCCGGTCGGCAGGGAGGGAAGGAAGAGGACTGCCCTGCAGGGCGCTCTGGTTCTCCGCGCCGCCGCCCCCTACAGGGCGGCTGGAGCGGAACAAGAACAACAACAAAAAAGCGGCCGTGCCGCCCTAGGATTGGGCAGAATGCTGCCTCCAACAATCTGCCGCCCCAAGCACCAGCTTGCTCAGCTGGTGCCTGGAGCCGGCCCTGGTAGCAAGTCTAATCTGTAAATCAGGTAGTTAGAGCTCTATATACTGTCATTTGCACCCTCAAGGAATCGCAAGGGCGTTATGAAGAGCACTGTGATTGGCTGGAGGATGATTGCATGAAACTGACGTCCTGGTTGAGGCCCTTTTAAAAATCACACCCATTGGTTACCAATGTAGTTCATTGGCAGTCAGGGCAAGCGTGCAAAACCACTACTCCTAATGCACCTGTTGTGCAGGAAAACAGAAAAAGTCTGCCTCCAGATCACTACTATTTGCCAAAACTAAATTCGCTTTTTAAAAAATTGAAATGAAACCAAAAAAAAGCACAATTATCTAGGAGATAAAATGATGCTACAGTGATAAGTCTGGCTCTTGTTATAATTTCTGGCTAGAAGTGAGCTTGATGCTGCCTGAGCCCCTGATCCAGTGAAATGTTTAAGCACATGTTGAGCTTTAAGCACATGAGTAGTCCTTTTGGAGTCAATGGAATTACTTGCATACTTAAAATTAAGCATGCGGTTAAGTGCTTCGCTGGATCAAGACCGAAGGCCGCTGCCCCTCTGCAGGCATCACTATCATTACCGTGGCAATTGTTTGTTGCATCACTGAAATGCGGCCACCTCTGGGGTAAAGAGCAGCTACCAACCAGCCCACAGCATGAAACAAAAAAACTGTGGGTATACTTCTGCCTTGCAGTGAAGTCGTTTATTTCTAGAATGCCTGACTGCTGCAATAGTTCACATGTAAATGACAAATATGGAACTGTCTTAAAGTCAACAATATAAAATGCACTGGAGATTGTGGGAGTAGAGGGATCAGTCGTTTGGCAGGACTGTGGTCTCTCACTACAGGTATTGTTGGTTTCCATCCCCAATCACTGTAAAACAACAGGGATGCATTTTCTCATTGCCAGTACACAAAGCAGCCTCGCAGAATCTTTTGGAAGGAATAATTATAGCTAATGTCAACTTCAGCCTTTGTTTGAAGGTCCCAAAGGACAGAGTCCTGTTAATAGGTGAGCATCATATCTCAGCGGGCATAACAGCTGACGGGGCCCCAGGAGTGATTGGATTGTTTCAGTTATCAGAGCCTCAACATGATAAATGAGAGCTGAGACTACTGCTGGGAGATTTGCAGCAAGCTGGCAACAAGTTGATCAGGAATGACATCACTGATACAGACATGCCAAGATGCCAGCATTATAAAGCTGGCACCTTTTAGGCCTTTGTGAACCTTCATTTGGCCCACAGATAACTGCCAGAATTATAGCTGGAGAGAGTTTAGAACAGGGGCGGGCAAACTTTTTGGCCTGAGGGCCGCATCGGGTTTCGTAAATTGTAGGGAGGGCTGGTTAGGGGAGGGGGTTGTGGCCCAGCCCCCACCTCTTATCTGCCCCCCCCCCCGGGACTCCTGCTCCATCCAACCCCCCCGTTCCCTGTTCCCTGACCGCCCCCAAACACCCGCCGCCCCATCCAACCCCTCCTCTCATTCCTGACGGCCCCCCCGGGACCCCTGCCCCATCCAACCACCCCTTCTCCCTGTCCCCTGACTGCCCCAGAACCCCTGCTCCTGACTGTCCCCCGCCGCCCCATCCAACCCCTCCTCCTTCCTGACTGCCCCCCCCGGAACAACTGCCCCCATTCAATCCCCTATTCCCCCCCGATCCCCCCGACCCCTATCCACACCCCCATCCCCTGACCACCTCCCCGAACTCCCCTGCCCTCTATCCAACCCCCCTGCTCCGTGCCCCCCGCTCCTTGCCCCCTTACTGCACTGCCTGGAGCACCAGTGGCTGGCAGTACTACAGCCGCGCCGCCTGGCTGGAGCTGGGCCATGCCGCTGCCACCACCACGCAGCACAGAGACTGGGTCAGGCCGGGCTCTGCAGCTGCGCTGCCCCAGAAGCTCACATCCCCGCCGCCCAGAGCATTGCACCGGCAGCGGAGCAAGCGAGCTGAGGCTGCGGGGGAGAGGGGACAGCAGGGGAGGGAGCCGGGGGTAGCCACCCAGGCCAGGAGCTCGGGGGCTGGGCAGGATGGTCCCGCGGGCTGGATGTAGCCCGCAGGCCGTAGTTTGCCCACCTCTGGTTTAGAATCATTCCACTCACAATCAATAGACAAGTGATTTCACGGGGAGCTGCTCTGTGTTTGATGAGGGGCTGGTGGCTTTCACAGGGAGGGTGTTAATGAATGTTCTCCCTGTGATGTCAAGGGGAAGCTACAGAGGTGTCTCAGGTCTCAGCCACATTTCTCAGAATGTGGGTGATTATCTAGAGTCATTCCTGAGAGTTCACATTGCAGAAAAGTGGGGGGAAAGGACGGTACATTGAGCTGATAGACGAAATGGTGCATGAGTAGGGTGACCAGATGTCCTGTTTTTAAAGGGACAGTCCTGTTTTGGGGGACTTTTTCTTATATAGGGGCCTATTACCCCCAACCCCCTGTCCCATTTTTTTTCACAGTGCTATCTGGTAACCCTATGTATGAGTAACAGTGAGCAAAGGCACATGCAAGTCGAATTGCTGGGCAGGTGGAAGAAGTGATGCGTGGGGAGTGGGGGGACATGCGGGGTCACGTGCCTCCCCCCAGATTTACTGCTTGGCTTGTACTATCAGCAGGAATGGGTTGTCTCGTGGCCACACCGCTGTCTGGGGTTGTTAGGGGTTGTTATGACATTTGCAATCAGTAACAAAGTGCAAAGATTCAATGCTGCGCTGCATGTGAGGAACCCAAGCAATGATTTCCTTGTGAAATTCCTACAGGGCCGAAGGGGGAACCACCCACAAAGACAGCATCAAAGCTGCAGCCCAAAGTGAAGAGCATATTTGCAACAGATACAGCTAATACAGGGACGAGGACTGTATGTGGCAGGAGCAGACCCGTGCATCAGGCCCAGTGCACCCCGGCAAATAAACTCCAGCTGCTAGGGTACATACTGGGGGCAGGGCCGGCTCCAGCCTTTTTGCCACTCCAAGCGGCAAAGAGGGGGGCACAAAAAAAAAAAAAGATAAAGCCGCGATCAGCGGCACTTCGGCGGCTGCTCTACCGCGCTGCTTCATTCTTCGGCAGCAATTCGGCGGCAGGTCCTTCCCTCCGAGAGGCACTGAGGGACCTGCTGCTGAAGACCCGGATGTGCCGCCCCTTTCCATTGGCCGCCCCAAGCACCTGCTTCCTGAGCTGGTGCCTGGAGCCAGCCCTGACTGGGGGATATGCCCTACTGTCAACCCTGCCTCTCGAAAGAGCAGAGGAGACCCCTGCTGCTCCCAAGAAGAGGCGAGGGCTTGCTGCTGCTCCATGTGTGGGAGCAATGCCGCAGTTCCCCTGCCTCTCTGGGAGCATGTGGGGTTGCCCCCTGCCACCACCACTGCAGGTAGGAGGGTAGGGCCAGAAAGGGGCCGCCTGTCATAGTGTGCCTAAGGCTCTGGTTTGCCTTAATCCAGCCCTGAGAGCAGGGGCAGCATAGACCCGTGTACACTGGGACTGTACAGTCCCTTTATGGCCTTGTGACCTGAGAGGAGCCTCAGTTGAATCTGGCCCATTGTTTTTAGGAGCAGGAAGGTTCCCCTGGTTTCCTGCTGCAGAAATCTCACTGGGCCCAACGTAGACATCACTTTCCTCTTAAACCAAAACTCTGAGCCCCAAGCAAACTGGTCGTTCTGTCAGCGTTGTTGCAGTCTGCTCTGGATTAGGGCTCCAGGAATTCCTGCCTTCCAGTGAAATGAAGCCTGGATAGTGAAACACCAAATTCCTACTGCAAAACTTTTCTTTACAAAGCTGTTTTTCCAACAAAGGCTACGTATTAATTCACGGAAGTTAACATCTGAAGATTATGCAACACTATGGCAATTTTTGATACGTTTGACCTGTTCTGTGAAAAATTAACAAAGATTTCTACTTATCGCCTTGCTAAACAACAGCTTAATCCCTATACGTTGAATCCTCCAAAATGAATCCCTTATTAAGGTTACAAGGATAAATTTGTAGTGTGTGCATTTATTAAAATCCTGTTTGTACAGTGAATATCCTCTTTAATATCTGGCATAGAAAAGGCTACCTAACAAATGAAAACACGCAATGCCAAACAAAAATATATGGCCAATTTTATCTGCTTAAAGAAACTTATTAACTGGATTGGTTTGCTGTGATATCAATTTCTATCAAGGGAGTTCTGGGAAGGTGAAATTAATCAAGGAGACATGAAATGCATTGAGAGGTTTATACATATCCTGACACTGTAAAATTGCTATTGTGATGTGATTGTTGTAATGAAAAATTTATTTTCATCAATAGCCTAAACATGTTTTGCAGTTGATATTAATATCACACATAAATGTGACCCAATGACACTGTTATAAAACAAAAGCCACTTAATATAGAGGACAATGAAAGAAAAGCGTGATTAATAATGATGAATTCTGTTTTCCTGACTCTGGGAATCCAATTAAATTATTTAAGTCTTGAAGGTGAACAGAGAAGACATTTCTAACATCAAAAACTAAGGCTATAAATTGCATAACTAAAACTCATGGAAAGACAGTTACTTCTACAGTAATAGTAGATATTTTCTCAGCTCTCCTGCCCCCAGTAAATTTGATTTAAAACACTTATGGTTATTGTGAACAAAAAATGACACAGATGTGGGGTTTATTTTTCAAGTGTGCATGTCTCAGAATGCCAGCTTCAGGGGGAAAACGTATCTGCGGTTCTTGTGCATGGGACATAGAAAACTAATGAGGTTCTTACAGTCCAGTTCTGCTCTAATAAATGACTAAATAAAAAAGTCATGTTCTTACTCAGCTGGTATGCTCCCTGGATAAGGGGCCTGATCGGAACCCCATTGAAATTAATATACAGATTCCAATTGACTTAACTGGCTTTGGATCAGGCTGTGTGTCTTCTAACTTCAGTGTAAAAGACTCTTCCCCAAAGACCCACTTTTCTGGTGTCCCCATCAGTTTCTACAGAATTCGAGCTGTTGTTTAAAATTGAATAATGCCCAGCCCTTATGGTTGCAAAGAGGCACTATCCTCCCAGATGTGACTTGATGTAGTGTGGTGAGCTTGGGTCCACAAACGGGCAAGGTGAAACAATGGGTCAAATTCTGGGCTCAGGTATTCTCATGCTGTGCCACTGATATGGCATGGGTAGATACTTGGACCACAACGTTTGAGAGGTCTGGCTTGCCCTCATTCATCTCAATGAGGTGCTAATCCTGAAGTCCTGATCCTGACAATGTAAAAAATACATTTTCAAATATAGGAAGTCCACTTAGGTGTGCAAAGTAAATCTAAGTGTTCACAAATATTTAGCTACTCTGGGACTGTTGGTAGAACTTCAGTAGTACCACCCGATTTAGCCCTTGTTAATACTGATCATTAGTAACAATACTGTATTATTTATTACCTATTTATTATTATGTAGTACCCAAAACATGCTTGCAAAGACATCCAAAATGTTGCAAGACATCTGGGAAGAGAGGTACCTGTCCCAATTGCTGACACGGTAAATACGTTCTTCAGTCTATTGCCTAGAAGTAAGAGGTGAATACCATGAAATCAATTTCTGTGCCCAATTTATTCTCAGTGGTAGCTGCACATATTTTAAAGAGTGAGTTGGCATTTGCTTCCTGCACCCTTCTCAGGTTATTTCAGGTCACAGGCTCATAAATTAGGCTGATTTTTGGCCCTCCACCCCACAGCCTAGACATCTAAGCAGTAGCACCTTTTTCCAAGTGGAGAAGCCATTAGTTATAACTCAAAGTGGGTAGTCTGGGGAAATCATTTCTGGCTTTTGTCACCTAAAAACCTCTCCATTTTAAAACACATATTTTATTATACCAGAGTCTGTAGTGGAAAAAGATTGTTTCATGTTCAGGGAAAATGTGAATTGCTTGATGTCTATGGATCTTGTGATGTGCGATGCAAGGACTCCTGATAATTTATCAGCCTGATTGTTTAGGTGGAATAGTATCTTGGAGCAGCAGCAGCAGTAAATGGGTATAGTGGGGAATGACAGGGCAATATTCGGTGATATACTGTGGAGTCTGGGGCATAGGAAATATAAAGGGAAAGAAGCAGGGCAACAATAAAATGCAAGAGTGAGAGGCAATATAATGGAGCCTGAGCTAAATAGTAAAGAACATGATACAGGGTGGAGAGAAACAAGTACTCATTGGATGAGCTGAACAAGTGTCTCCTGGAGAAAGCAATAAGATAAGTCGATGAGTGGACCGAGAGAGCGGAGTACAAAATAATTATTAAACTGAAGAGGAAAGATTATTACAATAGGAAGCTTGAGAGCTGAAGCAACATGATAAGAGGAGGAATGAGTGGCTAACGAGGTAATGTGCTGTGAATTACCGTTTCCACGTCTCGGTAACATGGACATGGTTAGCTACGTGGAAGTTTAGCATGGAAGAAACCCTTTGAGATCCCGTCCATGATTTTCAGCAGCACTATGCAGCAATGTCACTGCAACATCGGGAAAAGATGCAGCCAGCAAACTTTACTGAGGAGGCGAGAATAATATGGTGGCGAGTCGTTTAGCAGATATACACCTACCGTCCCCACAGTGGGACAGATTCACAAAAGGGCGTAGGTGCCTACCTGCCACTTTAAGTGCATGCATCCCACAATCAGGCCCCACTGGGCTTCACAAAGTCCCCACTCTGAGCTCTGCAGGTGCCTAAACTCCTTCAGCATATAAATGTTTGCAGTAAAAGTTCCCTAGGTGCCTATATTCTGCCACGGAGCATTCTCACTCCAGCCCCATGCCAGGCGTTGCAAAACGTTGCAAAACATAGTCTTGGCTGGCTGAGCAAGATGCTTATTAGACAGAAGGAACAAGGAGGAGGGTAGAAAAGAGAAGAGTCTGCAGAAGGCAGAGTATTGAATCCAGACTCATGCTCATCAGTTCAACTAGGCAGTTCCCTCTCAGTCATTCAGCATATTAATCATCTAATGTTCAATCACTTTTCTCATTTGTGTGAGACAGATTGGAACGTTTTCTTTACCTTCAGGAGAAATGGTGATGCTTTAATCTCCAGTGAGGGGGAATAAAGCTTCTAAATTCAGCTACTGCTCCCTTCTGAATTGCATCTATATCTATATATATAGTTAAATCGCTGTTCCACACCCCCTAAGCCCTCTCTAATCAATTGCTATTTAATTAACACTGCCCTAATACACCTTTATTTGAGGCATTTAAAGTGCACCCGATAATTGACCTTGCAATGCACCTATTTTTCCTGCTCCTTTGGGGCCTTGTGTGTCTGGGGTATTTGTAAAGTAGAAGATACTGTAAACATTGGGTCTATAGTGCTCATTTGCTGTAATGCCGCCCCTTTTGTCTAAGGGCCTGATAGTGCTTTAACAAGGAAAAAAGCTTGGTTGTTCTTGTGGGAAAACCCTGGCACACAACCAATCATTTGCAGCGTCAGGAATCAGACTCCCAGTCTATGGGCCAGATTCTCAACTGGCATTCATTGGCATTGACTTCAAAGGAGCTCTGCCAATTAAAGTCAGCCAGCTGAGAATGTGGCTGTACCTACCTACCTATGTACTGGTGCCCACCACTATAACATTTGGATGTTGTAGCATCAGTGCCTTGCTAAACAATGCTGACTTTCTTAGCCTTACTCACATGTGTCGTTGTGTGGCCATTGAGTGGAAAGGAGACATAAATAAATGGATTTCCTCTGCTCTTTTTGACCTGAGCCCCCAGTCCAAATGCAAGCAAAACTCCCATTAAAGTCCATTCTATTTTGTAGGGCTAAAGTGTGCTACTACAGACCACTTATTTATTAAAACCATAAATTCCTGCATCAAGAGGGGGAAATGTTCCATATGTTGTTTTTTTTTAAATCATAAATCTGGCCTGATACCATCAGTAAGGCAGCATAAAAGAATTTTTAGTTTTCTTCTTGTCAATATCAATCACAGATAAGCTTCAATTTCATGGAGCTCCAGGGATTCAGCATGGTAGAAAAAGAGAACGGAAAAACAGAATATTTTATTGTTGTTTATAATAATGGTCGTAAAATAGTCCTTGCGGTCTTTTTATACGTCTCCATGAAATTTGTGCATTTAGGTTGTCTATTAGGTACTCAAAGCATTCCATGTAAGCTGAAGGGCCTGGTTTTCAAGTGTACATACATGTTTGCTGCAAATCAGGGTTTGTCTGTGTTCATGCAAAGCAGTCACACGCTCTTTTGGTGCTAAGTGACTTATGGTGGTACACACATCCTTTACATAATAGAGTGGGGAGGTGGGGGGCAGAGTGTGCATGAATGTGTGTTTGCTACAGCACAAGAAACTTCCGTTAATATTGTGCATATGCGCCAAAGCTCAGCAGATGTCTCATCTGTGAATACATCATTAAATGGTTCATTGGGCTCTATCCAGGCCTTTGTCTGCTTTCTGCATTTTCCTTTGTTAATAGCCCTAGTTAGAGGGCAAAACCAACAAAATGTATTGGCATGATTGAAATGCCAGGCAGGCACTTTCACAACTTACCACTGCTTTGTCCTCGTTCTATGGTACAAGGCATTCTACTGACGGGAGCGTTCCATGGGTCCATTCATGTTTCCTGAGAACTGGCTCAGGTTTCCTGTTGCCCCCATGCCGTGCATTTTCCTAGAAGAGAGAATGCAGATGCATAAGCGTGTGATCTCAGGGTCTGCAAGTGTCATCTGGTTGATGACCTGTGCTGTGAGGTCAGAAAAAACAATAGGACACCTTGAAGAAAGCCAGTAATGGGATCAGCTCAATACCCAGGGCCACTTGGTTACTTACCTGATAGTCACTGTTGTTGTTCAAAATGTTCTGTGCATCCCACTTACAGGGTGCAGTTGCACAGTTTGCACAGAAGTTGGAAAGTTCAAACAGTAGGGTCCAACAGGGGTCACACATACACCCTTCATACCCTCGTGTTCCAGCTCATGGGCATAAAGGGGGCATGACCCTGTTCACCCTCAGTCTTCCACTCAGAGTCCCACGAAGCGTCTCCCAGTGGTGGGAATGGCAGTTGGGTTATGGCATCCACACACACAGGACATTTGGAAGAACCACAATTACTGCATGGTAAGTAACCGTTCTTTCTTCTTTGAGCTCCTGGGAATGTGGTGCCCACTTATGGTGATTAAGTAGCAGTTTGGTAAATCAGGTGGTGGGAGTGAGGAGCTCATTTGAACAGAGATTGTAGAACCACTTTCCCAAGCTGAGCATCTGCTCCAGTTGCTGATACTAGAGCATAATGGTGGGTAAAAGTATGCACTAAAGGCCATGTTATTGCTCCACACATTTCTATGATTGGAACTCTGCTGAAGCATGCTACCAAGGTAGTTTTTGGACCCTGGTGGAATCAGCAGTCAGTTGAACTGGAAGTTGCAACTTATTAATGAGGCATGAAGTCTTGATACAGTCCACAATCCATTCAGACAGTCTGTGAGAGGAGACTAGGGATTAGCAGAACGGGGGAAAGATGTAGACTAAGTGAACAGACCAAGAGATTAGAAACGCGTCTGTAACAGTGTCTTGACCCTGCCCCCCTTGAGAGCAAAAGAAAGGGCATTTCTTGTTGTCCTTGATTGCAAAGAGATGAATCTTTGGAAATCCCCACTTCCTGAATACCTCAGTTAGCACTGTCTTCTTCAGCAACCACTTGTGAGAAGATGATCCATGTAGAGATTTCATTCATCTACATCTTTGTCCCAGCAGAAACAACCAGACCATTTGAGGAAGAGGCAGCAGTTCCTAAAGAGAAAGTCAACCTCTTTACACAACCATCCCAATAGGAGAAACAGCAATGGTGATGCTTTGGTCAGGGACAGTGCACTGTACTATGTGGATCTATACCCTTCTATCCTCCCGCCCCTTTTGGTTCCCCCATTTCCTTTTTCAAGGATGCCTGGACCACAATAACATCAGACCATTGGGTCATGCGGGTCATCCAACAGGGGCTAGAAGACACTGAGGGTAGGGTCATGCCGCCCCTTTATGCCCAGGAGAAGGAGCACAAAGGTATGAAGGATACATGCACAAGCCCTATTAGACACTACTATTTGAACTTCCAAACTCCTGTGCAAGCCACATGACTGCACCCCATATTTGAGATCCACGTGCACAGAAACTCAAAGGAGAACTTGTGCATATGGTTTCCTCTCCCCCAGTCCTTCATGTAGTAACTTGCTCAATGCTTCTGAAAAGCCCAGGTAATGCAGACACCTTCAAGCAGTGGCAGATTTAGGATGAAGGGGAAGACTGCTATCTAAGTATTTCAGAGCGGATGAATGGCTGCATGGTGTGGAATTACTCTCTTGTTCTTATCAAAGTAAAGTAAAATGTCTCTCAGGGAAAGTGCTTATCAAGAGATCCTCCCACTACCACAGATATGTTTGACCTACAGCTGGGAGATATCAACATTCGTGGAATCAGGGCTTCCTCAAAACCTTATCAGAATGAAAATCACTGGGCTAGTGAAGAGATTCACCTTGAGTCATAGGAACCCTGTCCAGCTAAGGTTATACCCATGCTAAAAACAAATCTGTCTGGCATAAGAAAGAGACATGCAGTGTGGGGGAAGCCACTGCCAAGAGAGCAGAACAGAAACAGATCCTACCTGAGCCCAGATTGAAACATCCCGGAACTCAAGGATGGAGGTGATGGGATCAGGAAGCGAATTTTTGCAGCTGGCCAGTATCTCTCTAACAAGCCAAAAGAGAATTCCAGACCTATCCAGGTCTGAACGTCTGGGAGTTCAAGGTCTAGATCCGTGCTGTACAGAAATACCAATCCAATGGAATGGGATACTTCTTCAGGGATCTTTAAACACCGCAGCAGCCCAATTCAATATTGATTCAACACAGGGAGCACTTATAATAGAGATAGCCAAGACCAAGGCTCAGATCCAAAATGCCAGAACCTCAACTCGGCAACTGGCACCTTTCTCTATAGCATAGTGAATCAAAACCTCAAATCCAAATATCTCCAAACTTGGGGAAATTTTGGATATGAAGCTTGCAACTTAGACTTCTCTTTAGTTCTCCTGATTTGTAGCAAAGACCAATATCTAATCCACTGGAGTCCATGTCAGGCAATGTCCATCTAACCCAGGGACACGAGCTGAATGGAAAGTAGAGCAAACTTGCTCCATTTTTCTTGACACCAGAAAGGAGTAAGTTAGCAGTCTTTGCAGCAAAGGTTAGAATGTAGAATGCTTCTCTGAGCATTACTATAGAAGTAGATCGTGCCTGGCAACAGAAGTCATCATAGCCTTTGTACCATCATAAACCCTGCAAAGGTGATTTGTGTTGAAAAGTAATCCAGAGTAAATTGTGAAAGAAATACTTTATGTAAATTAACTAGACTTAGCATTTTGATACTTTTTTGGTGTGTGCAGGATGTTATTTTTTTCTTGTGCAGAAGGAGCCTCATATACTATAAATGACAGCAGTTTAATACAAATGAGAATTTCAAAAGATTGGATTTCAAGAGTTATGGTGTGTGACAGAGCAACAGATATTAACTACCAATGAAACAGACCATTGAAGTCAAAGTGCACGAAACCCGTAGTTCAAAACAAAATTTATATGAGTCATTATGGATTAAAGGGCTTTGGGGATTTAAATATTTCTCTTTCTTGCAATGAACAATTATTTTCTGCAGACTGATATAAATCACAAATAATTGCAGCAAGATTCAATTCTATATTTACAATTGCAATTTCAGCTTGGTATTAAACAGTCAGATATACTCTACTCCCATGAAGATTGTACATCAATCACAGCACCTACATCAGACTAAGAGCCGGGAATATTTAAGAAGGAGCTCTTAAAATCCCCACTCAGAAAATTATAGTTTTGAAGATCATTTAAGTGCAAATAATACTGCCACGTCTTCTTCCCAATATGCCTCAACATGACCGGGCAAACAGCTAGTTCCAGTCAAGATCATCTTTATTTTAAATGAAGAGATCAACAAAACAAGAAAGAACAAAAGTCAAGCCTTCCCCAGAGAGAGAGAGATCAACAAAACAAGAAAGAACAAAAGTCAAGCCTTCCTCAGAGAGACAGTGTAGGCATGTCTGCTTTGCAAGAGTTTGCAGTGAACTGAACACAAAATGGCTGCCTGTATCTGCAGCTAGTAGAATCCTTAGCCTTGTCTACATGGCAAGTTGCACTGGTTTAACTAACAGGGCATTTTAACATAAATTTAGTTAAACCAGCATGTAGACACTTGTAAGTTGATTTAAACCTGGTTTATATCAATTTAACTTAATTCAGTAAGGAATTGATTTAGACTAAATCAATATAAGCTGATGATGTAATGTCTACAAAGCAGTTTTGCATCAGTTTATAATGATTTTTAAACCCACTTCAGTTAAATCGGTGCTACTTTGTCTGCAGCCAACGCCTTGGGGCTTTAACACTACAGAACACAAGAAACAAAGACATAACTAAATATATCACATGCCGCGTCAGGCCACGTTACAGTCATGTTGTGGCAGAACCCTGCTAGGCGGCAGACAGACCAGCTACGCATTGTTTCTGAATGCATTGTTGTATTGTCAAAATCTCTGTCCACGCTGGAAACAAAAGTACTCCGAAATCTGTTCTAGCAGAAATGTGCTTAAAAATCATGACTGTTCCTAGCATGGAGAAGGGCTATCTCTCAGTACTTTATGATTTTACTATGGATAAATTTCTACTAAATGAGGCTTATAAATCTGAAGTAACTATATTTTATAATGTGAATTGCAGCTCTTTCCTATCTGCACAATAAATATTAAAACACCATCATCTCAATTTTAGGCAGGCAATGTTTATGTAAGAACATTGTGCAGATGTGGTGGAAAGCTAATACAGCAATGCTAATTATCTAATCAATCTTCTTTAACCTTTGTCTTAGACACTACATAACACTTATGTTAAACTTAGATCCATTTTTCAGGGTCTAAATAATGTTGTAATCATAGCTTTAATGTGTGGGTTCATTGGAACCTTTGCTTTAAATGTAACATTGTAAGTTTACACAGAAATCTGCGTAGAAGCCATCTGTTGCAGAAACTGGTCATTATCAATTTCATCAATCTGTTCCCAAACTCTGCAGATGCCAGCCAATTGGAACCATCTGTTGGTGTCAAAAAAGTAACAATTAAGTAAGCAGACTATTGGGGGAGGCAGTGGGGGAAATAAGCAGTAACGTTTGGCATGTGCCGCAAGCTGCCTATTTGTTGTAGTTTCACCATTGACCGAAAACTTTTTTGATAGATGTGGAGCACGTGGATTAGCCATTAATAAGAGGGATGTTATTTAGAAGAAAAGAATAATAAAGTTACAGCAACAAAATAAGAGGGCTGATAGCTACTGCAGTTAACACGTTGCTCACTAGGGGGGTCAAAGATGAACCTACCAATGCTGCTCTGGAAGGAGATTTAAGGCATCTAGTGATAACTGTTTAGGCTACTTTACCTACAGTGATATTTTAAGGAATAGATAGTGGGAGGGGGGGGTGTTGAAGGGCTGAGCTTTCAGCTCTACACGGCTGGTTGAGTCTTGTGGGAACATAAACTATGTTGATCTATTTGAGGGTTTTATCTGCTACTCATCTCCTACTGTAGTAGCTAAGGCCCGGAGTCTTAAAGGTATTTAGGTACCTAAAGCTTAGTCTACACTACAAAATTTTGCAGGCAGAGCTATGTTGGCTGGGAGTTGGAAAAATCACACCTTGCTGACATGGCTGGCAAAATCCATGGTGAAGACACAACTATGGTGACAGCAGAGCGCGTCCGTCCGTCGGTTTCGGTAATTTCGTTTGAGGAGGTACGTTAGCTAGCCCAGCAGAACTCCTCATATCCGCTTTTGCTGCATCTGCCCTAGGGGCTATGTCGACACATCGATTCTGTAGCGTAGAGAAACCCTCCCGCTCATTGAAGTCAATGGCAGTTAGGCACCTACATACCTTTAAATATCTGGGGCCTAAGTGCCTTCCTCATAAAATCAACAGCAATAGTGGAGTCTCTGGCACTTCTTCCTTTCTGGGGTAAAAACGCTCTGCTTGGTTTTTGGTTTTTAGGAGTTTGGGGTTAAGAGTATTTTAGATTTTATTAATTGCCTCTTTTTTGTAGGATTTTAGGGGCATAAGGGGGTATCCGTAGAGTTGCCAGCCCTCCAGGATTGTCCTGGAGTCTCCAGGAATTAAAGATTAATCTTTAATTAAAGATTATGTCATGTGATGAAACCCCCAGGAATATGCCTAACCAAAATTGGCAACCCCAAGTGTCAATGCTATGAGCGTCATTCTTACGGTGGAAAAGCTTTTGTCCCTTCTCACTATGTCCCTTCTTTATTTGCAGGTTCTCACTGTAGCCCTCAAATTCAAAATTACATAGCATTTATCACCCTGCAAAATATCCATTAACCTACTAGCAACTTACTCAGGCAACATATTTAAATAGTAAAGCAGAGAGGTGTCTAGTCCCCCTGCAGGCTTTTTGTTTTTAGACATCTCCGTTGTTTATTTTGCTGGTTCGTGTCTGGATCCCCATTGTAGTGAATCGGCCTGGCTCCCGACGGCCCCTGAGAGGGAGGAGCCAGAACAGGCCCCCAAAAGGGCGGAGCCACCGCCACCTGTTCCCGCCCCCCCCCGGAAGTGGGCGGAGCCACCGGCACCTGTTCCCGCCCCCCGGAAGTCAAGGGGCGGGACAGGAAGTATAAAAGCCAAGCCCCAGCACTCAGTTGGAGCCCAGCGGCCGGAGAGGCCAGACGCTCCTGCTCGGGCTCCTGGTAAACCGCGCCTGCCCCGAGCCAGGTATCCTGCCGCTGCCGGACCGAGCCTCCCCAGAGCCACGTACCCCGAGGCGGACTGGCCGAGCCTCCCCAAAGCCACGTACCCTGACGCCGACGGACCGAGCCTCCCCAGAGCCAGGTACCCTGAGGCAGACTGGCCGAGCCTGCCCCGAGCGAGGTACCCTGAGGCGGACTGGCCGAGCCTGCCCCGAGTGCGGTATCCCGAGGAGCGGCCCGAGTGTTCCCCTGCCCCGAGACCGGAGGAGCGGCCCGACCGAGACAGCCCTCAGCAGACCGAGGAGCCCATGGTGTGGGACCCCGTTGCCGAGCCCGACGAGGAACAGGTATCTATGGAGGAGGAGATGGGAAGTAGCCCGGGGATAGCCGATACCGAGCCCATGTCAGTGTGTTGCGGTCAGGATCCCCACTGACCCCGTGGCAGACCGACTGCTGCGGATAGGGCCCCGGGCTGGAACACAGTGGAGTGGGTGGGCCTGTGTTCCCCCCTGCCACCCCACGCCGGGTGGCAGTCTCTCCTCCTCCCTGCCTAGGGCCCAGATGGCCGCAAAGCGCTCAGCTCCTGCTACCAGAACCTGAGTCCTTGACTTTGTTTGCTGCCCCGCCCTGACTAAGGGCCCGGGCTCCTTGACTTTGTTTGCTGCCCCGCCCTGACTAAGGGCCTGGG
>NW_020664980.1:10809057-10816628 GCF_002925995.2 Terrapene triunguis
GCTCCTTGACTTTGGTTGCTGCCCCGCCCTGACTAAGGGCCTGGGCTACCTGACTTTGGTTGCTGCCCCGCCCTGACTAAGGGCCTGGGCTACCTGACTTTGTTGACTGCCCCGCCCTGACTAAGGGCTTGGGTTCCCGAACTTTGGTTTGGCTCAGCTCCTGAGGCAAGGACCTGAGCCCCTTGACCCCTGCTTTATTGCCCGCCCGGACCAAGGGCCTGGGCTTCCCCCTGATTGCCTTACCACGGCTCAGCTCCTGAGGGAAGGACTGAGCCCTGAGATTGTGTTCTTGCCCAACCCCTGAGGCAAGGACTGGCGCCCAAAAACCCCTAACCCTACGTGTTAGGTGCCCCGCCCTGACTGAGGGCCGGGGCTTAGCTAGTCGCGGTATTGGCTCAGCCTGCAGGGAGGCTCTGAGCCCCTCGGACCCTTGTGTGTGGCCCCGCACTGAGCTAGCGTTTGGGGCCTGTTTAACCTTGTGCTTTTGTTTAGCCCCTGCCTGAGGGGCGGAGCCCCAAGACTTTCGGATCCCGAGGACCGATTTGGGGCCGCCTAGTGAATCGGCCTGGCTCCCGACGGCCCCTGAGAGGGCCCAGCTCCCGCACCGGACTATTACACCCATATTTTCAGAAATAAAAGATATTTCCCAGATATTTGTGCAAGTGAAAAATTGGCCCCATGAATATTCACTGAAAAGTGAACAAACAAGGGTGGCGAGATCGAATTACCACTCAGGATTGGTGAATATGTTTGCAAAAAAGCCTTCCCAGTATTTAACCTCCTCTGGCCTGGAAACCTTCAGGATGGTCATTGCTCCATGAAACAACTGCATGCAGAGTATACAGCCCAGACCTTTTCAGAGCTGCTTACATACAGAAATTAACACACTAATAAATAAATCTCTCCAAAATAATAAAACACCTGGAAGCAGTTTTAATGGACTACTCTTGCAACAAAAATCAGAGATTTGTTCTCCAGATACAGCTTTCTCCAGCTCAAAATCCCAATTCTAGTTGAGTTGGTAGGAGGATTTGCAATTGGAGGAGGTCCTAGTTTTCACCTCCAATTAGGCACTCTTATTTGCGATATTCTGAAACAATCATTCTCTCACAAAAGTTACTTTGTCTACACACAGCCAGTCTTCGACCCGCTTCACCTAAAAATCAAATCAGATTTAGGTTAAATCTATTTCTGTCTTAACCTCATTTAAAAATGTAATTAAAAAAACCCAACCCACTTTCTGGCAGGGCAAAAGTTTAATAGCTCTATTAGCAGAACCATTGTACTACAGGCGCCGGCTTCCTTCTTGCCCCTTGCTCAACCCCTGCTCCAACCCAGGCCCTGCCCCCATTCTCCCCTTTCCCCCAAGCTCCTACCCCGTCCCACCTCTTCCCGCCCCCCGCTCTGCTCCACTCTGTCTGTTCCCACCCAGCTCCACCCCCTCCCCCGAGTGTGCCCCGGCCCCGCTCCTCCACCGAATCCCCAGCGCCTCCTGCATGCCAGGGAACAGCTGGTCGCAGCAGGTGGGAGGCGCTGGGAGGGAGGGGGAGGAGTTGATCGGCAGGGCCTCTGGCTGGCAGGAGGTGCTGGGTGGGGAGGGGAAACTGGCTGCCGGTGGGTGCTAAGGACCCACTAATTTTTTTCCATGGGTGCTCCAGCCCTATGCATTGTACTATCTGCTCATCAGCTGCATAGAATCATAGAAGTATAGGGCTGGAAGGGATCTCAAGAGGTCATCTAGTCAATTCTCCCATGCTGAGGCTGGATCAAATATACCCAGGCCATTCCTGACAGATGTTCTTAAAATGTCTATTCCTCAGGCTCACAATCCCTTAAGTATATTAAGGTGAAAATAACTAACATGCAACTCTGCTGGTGACGCCTCCAGTTCAGGAGAGCACCTAAGCAAGTGTCTAATTGCTTTCCTGAATCAGGTTCACAGTGGTATAGTTCAGGAAACCTGCAAACGTGGCCATCCTAAAGCAGCTGAATTAACTATTGCCTCCAGGTTTAGCCTGACAAACTGGAAAGACTCTGCCCATTTGACCTTTGAAGACATTTCCTTGGGCACAAGTTCCCCATAAATCACAATTGGAACAAGCAGAGCGAAAGCTGATAAGTGTACAGTACAGGAGGGAGCTCAATTAATCTGAAATGGAGAGGAGAACATAGGCCAAGGTGAACAACAGGGTTGATTCATATGCCCAGCATGCGAAAGATGCAATTAGATGTACAGTGAAGGTTTTTTGGGACATGTGAGCTCAGATATCCCAGTGAGGAGCAGATAAACAGATAGGAGGCAGTAATAGGCAATTTGAGCTTTGTATCTATCTGTGGATACATTTAGCTGGAACGAAAATTAATCCGAACAGTTTGCTGGTGGTAGAAACATAATAAATCATGAGATTACAACCTAAGGATTCATATCCAGTGTAAAGTAAATCTCACCTACCTATGATTGTTACAAATGGATTTATCTGTGCTTATGGTTTTAAATTGGGGGTTTCTAATTTAAGGATTGTTAAACTCTTTTATTTACACCTGAACATCGGCACGTGTCATGCCTGTAGCATGCAGACCTGCAAAGATAACTTACCTTTCTGAATATTAATTACCTTTTAAAGTCCTGTTTGCCCAGAATTGTCTGAACAGGACGTAACCAGTCATAAGTGTCACTAGGAGAGATTATGGACGTCATACAGGTTCATTTGATAATCATTAAGAGGGGAGGAAAGTCATTAAAATATATTGGGTCCAGTGACTTTATGAAGCAGAGACAAGGTAGCTACTTGAGTCTCAGATTTACCTATGTGGTAGTTGAACTACTAATCGATAAACAGACAACCAGAAACAAAGAGATGGAGGAAAAAGAAGACATCTGCAGAAAACAGCTGACAACAGGACAAAGTAAAAGGTCAGTCTGTATTTCTGAGTATTGTTACCCCAGCTAGCACCCATACGGAAGGGTCTTTCCCTATAGGAACTGAGAACAAAAGATATGAGGACACTTTGTCCAAGGCAAGTTTCATGTCGTAGAAGAAGCACTAGATTAGGAGTTAAGATGCACTGAATCCTCTTCTCAGCCCTGATAATGTCTAGATGTCTGGCCTTTTTCAAGTTACGTAGGAAAAACCATTCAGATCTGTGTGCCTTAAGTTAGTCATATGCAAGCACCTAAATAGGTGGCTGATTTTATTAGTATTTTATATTTGTTATTTGTGGGGCAGTATTCCCTATTTTCAGAGGCGTTGCGCTGTGACGGCACCTGTGGGTGCTCAACAATTCTAAAACTCAAGCCATTTATGTAGGTGCCTAAATACATTACCCTTAATTACTTTGCCTCAAGTCTTCCAAACTACAAATAACACTTAGAGAACCTATCTCCCAGGGTTAGTTAGATAATGTTTGGACTGGCCAGCACTTGAAACATGGAAAGCAGTGTATATATGCAAACTAGTCAAGGTCGGTGTCACCAGGTGATCCTGGTACAACATAGGCTTCCAAGGTCTTAGTGTGTAAGCAAATGTTCAGGCTTGAGAAAACATGCTATGTGTTGTTGTTAGCTTTTATTACTCAAGGTTGTGTGTATAAGCACTGGTCCTTGGAGGTTCTTGGGGTCATCCTGATGGTCAATGACCTGGCCTCCATCACACACACCTCCATCACCTCTCGGCTGGACCAAAGCAACGCAACATACCTGAGCATGATACCTTCAGTGGTTACTTCAACTAGTACAGAATTCTACAGCACGCCTCCTGAGAAACATGTGATACCACAATCACATCAAACCTGTCCTCCGCTCGCTATAGAGGCTTCCCACAGAATATCGAATCAAGTTCGAGGTTTCAGTCCCTGTTTTCAAGACACTAAATTGCCTGGGCCCAGGGTATCTAAATGTCCACGTAGAGCTCTGGGATGAAGACCGTGGTCGACAATTCTGTTACTCTGGCGCAATGGAATTTTCTACCATGAGGGTAAAGCTCATCTGTGCGGGAGACAGAACTGTCTCAGGGGCCAGCCTGAGACTGTGTCATGAACTCCCCCAGGAACTAAGGACCATTGCAAACCTCCCAACGTTCTGCTCCAGGTGCACTTCTTTGGCCTGTCTTCTCTAATATAAACACAGAGCAACAAAAAAAAAGAAAAAAAAAAAAAAAAAAACCTTATCAAAACAAAACATGCCATCGCACACACAATTTTCCCTTAGGGGAGAGTAGAGGATGAAAGAACAAACCACTCGTGACAGATGTTAATCAATCTCTTAATGCTCTCCTGGAAGGTGTTCACACACTACAGTGATGAGCGCAGTTTCAGAACCTCAGTAGAGCAGAATAGAATAGAGCTGTGCGAACAGCAGGAGAGTTTGCTCTTCTTACCTTGGTTTCTGATTGGAGTCAATTCTTGAGGCAGAGTTGCTCCCTGGGAACTGGGCATCAGTGCTGGGCTGAGATTCCTGAAATAAGGGGTTGCTCTGCTTGCTGTTTGACTTTTCTTCTCCAGATGTATCTGTGTAAATAAAACAAGTTATACCTGGAATAGACCCAAACTCCATGCCACTGATTTCTCCTTCACTGGGATCCTGACCTACAAGACCTCAAAATTTGCTACCGCGTAGCAGGGGGCCGATACTCATGTCAGCACTTTCAGTTCTTTGAGGTACTGTTACTGGATCTAATCTGGATGGAATAAATCTGTTCTGGCTGACTGTTAGTGTTCTTGAAAAGGGTCTTCAATTCTGGAAGGCAGTTATAGAGAGAGAAGAAGTCTGAAAGAAGGTAATAAAGAGAGGAGAATTAACTATTGAATTACAGCTTCCCTGAAACTGTATTGGCCGCATTGGGGACAGAATTGTCACCTAAGGATCTTCATGGCTCAACTCTCTCGATTGGGGCCAGATTTTCAAACTAGCTCAGCTCCCATTTAGACATCTCAGCATGGACCAGATTTTCAAAGGTGCTCAAGTTCCTGATGTGACCCTTCTGACTAGACCAGGGGTCGGCAACCTTTGGCACGCGGCTCACTAGGGTAAGCACCCTGGCGGGCTGAGCTGGTTTGTTTACCTGCCGCGTCCGCTGGTTCGGCCAATCGTGGCTCCCACTGGCCGCGGTTCGCCATCTCAGGCCAATGGGGGCGGCGGGAAGCAGCGGCCAGCACATCCCTTGGCCCGCACCGCTTCCTGCCACCCCCATTGGCCCAGAGCGGCGAATCGCGGCCAGTGGGAGCCGCGGTCGGCCGAACCTGCGGACGTGGCAGGTAAACAAACCAGCCCGGCCCGCCAGGGTGCTTACCCTGGCAAGCCGCGTGCGGGCTAGGGTGACCAGACAGCAAGTGTGAAAAATCGGGACGGGGGTGGGGGGTAATAGGAGCCTATATAAGAAAAAGACCCAAAAATCGGGACTGTCCCTATAAAATCGGGACATCTGGTCACCCTACGCGTGCCAAAGGTTGCCGACCCCTGGACTAGACTTTCAAAAGAGTTCAGTATGCAGTATACTGAGCTCTTTTGAAAGACTGGCCACTTACTTTTGTGCCTAAATAGGAACTGAGCGCTTTTAAAATCTGACCCCAGTTGTGGGTGCTGGGCTTTTTGAATTGTTGGGTCCAAGAGGGCAAAAGCAGTTTAACCCTTGAACCGGACATACATGAAATTATCTCAGATATTGTAGACGAGGCTCAGATCCTGAAAGGTATTTAGGCAACATTGAGATCTGGTAACTGAAGCATGTGAACAGAGTTGCCACCGTGTATTTATTGAGGCAGAAGCTGTGCAGCCAATCTTGCTTGCACTAAAATCAATAGGCGTTTTGCCATGTTCTTCAATTGGAGCAGAGAACGTTGCTGGTTTCATGCACATTGGTTTATACACACGCAAACCATTTGTCTGTTGTAAAAGAGAGTACCCCCTAGCGCTACCTACTGGAACTCCGTGTATTTTCCAAAATAAGACCAGTTATAAAAATTAGTTAGTTTTGCGTCATTACTCATTTAAATTAAACTCTGTGTCGAGAATCTGTTGTCTTTTTGCTATTTCTGTTCGTATGTTACAATGCTTGATGTTACATTACGTTATGTGGCATTACATTTATGTCTGTGAAGACACTGAATGTTAATGCCTCACATTCTGGAAAAATATATGGAGTATGCTGTTCCATTTTGACCTTTTCAGTACATTGTATTTTGATTAACTGGCCACCCCACTCCTTCCCTGCAGGTCTGTAAGGCTACAAACAGCTGAAGAGGTGGAAGAGTGAACCAATCAAATTTTTGATCATTTAAAAGGTTAAAGGAGTACATTAAAACAACTAACGGAACAGATGAGGCATTCAAACCTTGACACAGGGCTAGTCTACACTTACCCGGTAGTTCGACGGCTGCGGATCGAAGTTCCGAGTTCGATTTATCGCGTCTGGTCTGGACGCGATAAATCGAACCAGGAAGCGATCCCCGTCGACTGCGGTACTCCAGCTCAGCGAGAGGAGTACCGCGAAGTCGACGGGGAGCCTGACCGCCGCGTGTGGACCGCGTCTGAACCGCGGTAAGGTCGAAGTAAGGTATGTCGAATTCAGCTACGTTATTCACGTAGCTGAATTTGCGTACCTTACTTCGATTTGGGGGGTAAGTGTAGACCAGCCCTCAGTCTCCATGGCAAGAATGGGAGAAATCAGAACCAAAAATACCTGTCTCATCACAGGCTTTTCCTAGAGTTTTTTTTATTCCTTTCTCCTTCTAACCCCGCAGATGCTGTCTTTCCTGAGTGCCAGTTAATTCAAGTCACAAATGTCTGCCCTGAATTCTTGCAGTTAATTAGCACCGCAGGTTACCAACAGGAAGCTGGTACCCATGGGCACTTCAGATAATTGTGTTTCAATATTGGCACATCTCTGCTTTCCACAAAAGGTCACTTCAGTTTCTACTCTCCATTTTCTCCCTCTTTCTTTCTGTAAATGAATGAAAAATCACTGTCATTATTATGAATGTTCAAAACAGTCAGCAAAGGGCCTTAGGCATTGCATTACAGGCACATGAGCAATGCAAACACTTTAGTAGTTTGCAATATTATTTTTCTGTAATCCTTGGCGTCAGAAACAACCCCTCCTCCATACACCAGTTAATGAGAAAAACTGAAGTCTAGTTAAATGCCCATGTACCTGAATTTATTTAAAAAGAAAAGCAGATGGAGCGAATACATAATTACAATGCAGCAAAGCTGTTTGTCACTTTAACAAGCACTTGGAAATTGGGTAAAGCTGTATTTAACAGTGCGCAAATTTCAACTTTGCTTTACCTACTGTACAAAGTATTGTAAAGGGTATCTGTTCATTTAATTACGTGATGAATACCTTCTAGAGGCAGAGTAGCTATTACACATGCAGTATCATGGTGAACCTTTTTTTTTTCTGCCTGTATAGCTATTGCTTTATTACAAAATTCTGCACATTTGATGGTGCCATTTGGGGCCAGATTTTTTAGGTCTCTATGTGCACATCATTTGCTCTCACGATCAATGCAAATGTATGTAAAATCATAGTAATTAAACGTCCACGGGTAGGTGTCTGACTGGTCACTGGCGT
>NW_020664980.1:10816638-10936512 GCF_002925995.2 Terrapene triunguis
CTATAGTACGGTGGCCAATAGCACTGTAGTAATTTCAAGAGGAAAATTCAAGTGGAAATATCAAAGCTCTTAGATGGAATTGTGGTGGCAAGAATTGATTTTAAGTCAATATTGCTCACTATAAGTAATTGTATTTAAGCAAAGTTTATCCAAGTGTGTGTGTGTGCGCGCGCGCGCATCTTTAGCTGAATACAGCTAGCTCTCTGGATGCCTATATATTGAGACCTATTTATTGCAAATGCTAGTGTTAGGATCATTTTATTTTAATTATCAGCACAGCTGTATTCATTTCAGGCTCTGTTAGAAACACAAGAAATTAATAGTTGCTGCATAGTAAAGTACATTAATGGGTCAGGGAAGATATTATATTTTTATGCTTCTCGAAGAGTTTTGCAAGCAAAGAGGAGTAACCAAACATGATCTACATATTTAAAGAAACATATTTAAAGAAACTTCTTTGACAATATTCCTTTAAATGGCTTTAAAATTTGCATACATTTTTGCTAGGACTTTTGTAGGCTATTTGAAATTGTGTTCATACCCTTTTCAGGGGCAGGGGAGGGAGAAAATATAAAAATATTTGAAAAATCCAACTTTCAAATGCGTTTAAATCCTTTTCAAACACTATGTCTGAAGGCCTGTAGTCAGCACAGTCATTGCCTCAAGAGCTATTTTTGCCAGTATTCAAAATCCATTTAAAGCTATAAAAAACCAGCAGATTTTTTTTCATGAACCCTGACTTGTTTAATATTAAATCTAAGTCTAGTATGGAAGAGACGCTAAATCAAAAATCGCGCTAGAAGGAGCAGCCACGCTAACGTCCTGCTTTGACAGGTTAAATAGTAATAATTACATTTTTGTAGTGTATCTTCCAAACTCCGTGTAGCTGGAGTTCCTTATTAAGAAATGCAATTTCACGTGGGTGCTGCAACAGCAAAATATGGCGTTTTAGGGTCCTGGCTAACAATGGAGCGGAGAATGCAGACACAGATATAACTAAATAATGTTGTTTTAGCACACTATCAGTAAAAATGAAAGTCATGTCCAAGGTCACGCTAACTGCCAGCTTTGGGCCTGAACCTGTGCGTCATTGAATTCCATCAACTCCCAGTGAAGTCGAGCCTTTTTTTTATCTACTCTAGTCAAGGTAATTCTGCGGTGCGTATTATGTAAGGCTTTGATCATGCAAGGTGCTGAACAATTGGAGTGGCGGCGCGTCCTCCACTCCCACTGAGATTTGAGGGCACTTGCTCAACATCTTGCAGAGTTGACTCTTGAGTGCATTTGGTAGCAAAGGAACTAGCTAGGGTGTTGTGAGGGTAGAATTTGCCCCCCAGTTTTTAGATACATTGGTATAGCCTCTTCCTGCAAAACATGAGGTCAGAGCTGATTGCATCTGGTAGGATGGAACCGAAAGGGCAGGCAGTGTGGCTTCTTATGTCCTTTGAATGGCATTGTTCCCAATCATATAATCTCAGAAATAAACTGGTTGGTGAAGGATGCCAGTACAGCCAGAACTTCTTATCCCCCGGAACTCAGAGGCAATGCTAATTGGTTTAACTGGATGCCCTGTGCTCTTTAATAAAACTACAGTACAATGACAGCATAGGGTACGGGCATTGAGTAAAGTCATTAGCAGCTCCATGAGCCAAGCCACCCAACAGATTCAACTGAAGACGCAAATTCCTCTTTGCAAAATTACGACGCCACCAAGTAACAATTTCTTATCCTGGTTTTCTTCAGCTTGGCAAATAGCAGTTTGCATTGAGGCTAGTTAGACTCACCAGTCCTATTCCTTACTATAGTTGGAGAGCAGAGCTGAGATCTTAAAAGTGAATTAGTTTTATGTCTGAACTACAGATGTGATTGCTATTGCATTCACTGAGCGTGAATCGCTCCACACTGAGGGTCTGGCCCACAGTGATCTTTATACAGAGAGGGTATTCCTGGGTAACAGAAACAATATTAATGTGACCAGTCACAAATCAGCAGCTCCGTTCCTCTTCCGGATTTCATGTTTCAAACAGCAAACCACAGAATAAACACGATTTGTGAATTAGAAAATTGCCGCCATCTTGGGGATATTCGATTAACAGAGGGGAAAAAAAGGCTAAATTCTTTGAATGATTTGTTAGGAAGCAGTTGCTCTTCTCTATTCGGTAGTTTCCCTGTTTGTGGGAGCAGGATTATTTGTGAGAAAGAGTGTGCATCTATGACTGGTAAAATGTCAGTGACCCCCTGCCCCCAGGCCCCCCTTAGAAATAAACCTAAAACAGAATCTGTCTAACCTTTCTGTGAGTCTCCCAATGTGCTGTTAAGTCCCTAGTGCTGAATCCAACTGTGCGCCTTGGTCTATGTAGCTCAATCATCACCCATATGATCAAGAAATACTCAGGATCTTTAGGACTGAACCTGTCAGTTAAAATCAGAAGAACGGGAACGGGGCAGAAATAATGTTATAGTCATTGGGACAAATTCAAGGCCCAGCGCTGAAGTGGCTGCTTAATTAACATCATAAAAGTGTTATTGTGGACTCATGTCCCAGCTGATGCTGCCTCTTGCACAGCTCTTGGTGCAGGGCACTCTGATGTTCTGTGCCCGATACAGCTAGGGAGAGGCTGGGTTAGGAAGTGTATGTGTCAAAATGCAGTGACCGTGTCCCTTACACCAAGCCTGGCCCTAGACCACCTGTCCTCAGGTCTTCCTGCAGAAAACATACAATTATGGACTTTGACTTAAAGGTGGGAGGTTGTTTTTTTTTTTAATTGCTCAGCATTGGCCTGCCTCTGCTATTGTTGACTTCAATAGGTATTATTCTACTCATGCCACCGTGAGGAGAGTTAGACCAGAACTAAAAATCTCACCCTGAATGGTTTTGGAGAACCAGCAGTGGAGCACAGCAGGAAACGCTCTCGAATGAATAAATTGGTGGTTAAGGAATAAATGTTCAAAATAGCACATCTAGTGAATCAAATTTTAAAATTAGGAGGATGACTACAAAAATAGCTTTATTTTGTTTGCTTTGGGATTATGCTTCTATATTTTATCTGCCAACTTTATAATTAAATTTGTAAGTAAAGTTTAACAAATGTACCCCAGAAGATGCATTCATTCTAAAACATGCCTGCTGATTCAGTGAAGCGTCATTTTTTCCCCATACCAGCATCTGTTGAAGTGATGGGGGCTTTAAAGTAACAGGGAGCATTGCATTTTTATTCCCAAAGAGAGAGAATGAGAAAGCTGGCATCTACTGACAGTTTGCTGATCATCACTGTCTAAACTCATCTGTGGGACAGGATTGTAGGAGAGAAGCAGCAAGACCAAGAATTTTACAGGAACTTTGACTAACGTTACGCTGAGATTTAGCACAAACCATTTACTGAAAATTCCCATTTACTCTCTTAGGTGCTGTAATGCAAGGAAGTACATTTGAAACTTCATGTCCATTCTCACAAAGATCTTTTCTCTTCACCAACAAAACCCTTTCACTTTAACTCACTGGGCATTCGAAATGTCTGCTTCACTCAGCGAGAAAAGTGCTCGTGTGTGTATCAAGGAAAGGAAGGTGAGACAGCATGAAGGAAAATAGTGGGGAAAGAGGGAAGGGGTACAGGAAAGGAGACAGGATTATGAGGGAAAGAGAAGCGTCCCAGGCTGTCTGGCTCTTTCAGAAGAGTCAGGCTCAGTCTGGCGACACGGCAACTATCCCTCAGCTGGCCCTAACAGGGTGGCTTAATTGCAATTATTGGACACAGCTGGGCAAGGGTCAGGAAGGCCCTCAAAGTGAGGGAATGCAGTTGGCAAAGTAGGCCAGGAAAGAGGAGTCTGGGAGGTCTTTCTCTCAAGCAAGGGCTTGATAGGAACCAGGTGGAAGGAAAACTGGGCAAAGCCACAAAGGGAGGAATTAACGACTGTGCTGGACCTCAAAATAGAGGCAAGACTCCAGGCAAGGTGTTCAGCTGAGGAAGGAAGCACAGGGGAACCTTAAGAGGCAAGAAAATGCCTGCCTGGTGAGGGCAGCAGCGGTTTGTTTATATTTTCATTTGGGATTTGTTGGGGGATTGTGGGTGGTAGCCCTGCGATCCCCTGTCCTGAAAGAAGGATGAACTTTGAGAGGCATGGGAAGCCCAAGAGGTTGTGGAGCCTGAGACGAATACAGATACACAGGAAGGGGCTGTGGGAAAGGCCTGTAGACAAGCTGAGGTAGGAAGAAGCCTACAGAAGTAGCAGATGGCCTGACTAGACAGACCGTGTCTGTTTATTGCAGGAACCCTTGGCTGGAACCCAGAGCTGAGGGAAGGCCTGAGTTCCTCCACTGGCCATGAAAGGTGGTGCAAAATCCCTAGAGACCAGGACTCAAGCCAAAGACTTGACTTGAGGGTCTGGGACTATTGTTTGTTGGATTTTCTGTTACCCTGGAAAGGGTGGGACTAAAAGAGACCTGGTTGGAAGGAAAAGTCATGAGAAGAAGCAGACTATGGCAGGACCAGCGTGTCTGTCAATAAGGCGTGCCAGACCAGGAGCGTGTGCTATGCCATGAGGGGGCATGCCAAAGGTGAGTCCATGCTTCTATTGAGGGCGGGGGAAACGGGGAGGGAGGGCAATATGACATAATGCAGTCCCTTCTATTTCTCAACTTATTTCCTTCTCCCGCCTCTCCCCAACTTCCCTAGTTGTTGCCTTCCCCTCTGTTCTGTCTGTCTTCTCTCTTATGCTTTCTCCCCTCCAGAGCGGTACAAAATTGGTGACGGTTTTTCAGAGGATTTAACTGCAAAATATTTTCCCCTTTTGTTTCAAGCCATTTCTCATCCCTCAGTTTTCACTTGTCCGTGAAATTCAGTGCAATGACTATCTGTACATCCAAATCATGCAAAGCTGTCTGTTTCAGATTTTGAAGCCATCTTTCACTTGGGAACATGTCTATTTTTATTCAGCAATAAACTTATTTTCTATGTATCAGGGAGACTAGAAGCCTCGATTCATCCACAAAATACATACAACACAAGCAGTGGTAGTGCAAGCTTCACCATACTGTTGACCAAGATGACTAAATTTTCTAGGGGTTACTTTGAGGGGTATTAAACTGCAGGCCATTGAATTTCGGCGTTGTCCACTATAAATACCAACAAGGGTTTAGCCAGTCATGGCGTTTACTTTGGCAATATGGAAACCTGCTCAGTATAAAAAGACTGTGATGACCAAATTCTAGCCTCTCACTTAGGCCATTGACCAGGCATCAGATGGTAACAAATTTTAGTCACCACCAGCTGGGACTGGATTGTAGTTGGCAGCTTTGAGATTAAACGCTTTATAGCCCACTGCCCATCCCCTGAGTCATCCAGCCTCCCATAATTGGCTCCTTTCATGTGTCTTTCTTTTGAAAGACTGACACAGTATATAATTTTACACATCCTATTGGATTTCATTATTTGGCCTTTCTTCACTGAAACTGTGCTTTACATGCTATGCTTTCCATCAGAGCTGGTATATGTCGTTTGTATGATCCTAAATAATATATTTGTTAGGATTCAAAGGGCACTTGGTCTAGTGAGAAGAGTCACTTTACTGGTTTTCATTTAGTTGTTCTAAGGTGGTTTTCCATGATGGCAGAAATCTTGGAATCTTCCACAAAGTGGTTTTAATTAGAGGAGCACTGGCCATAGTATCTGTGATACCAGCTATAACAACATTGAAGTTTTGTCATCTAAAAGGTGCTGATTTGATTTGTCTGCTAGTAATGTTAGTCTAAATGATCTGCTGAGGGTCCAACTTTATTTTAATTTAGTTATTGGCTCAGCTCAAACAGCAGCCCCAAGTTAATTCACTTTGCTTTCTGCAGTGCTCAGGGTGCTTTGAAATGATTTTTATCAATGATCAGAATTACTCTGATTACTCTGTTTAGCCAAGACCTGGCTCAGTCACAAGGAGTATTTCAGTTGACAGTATTACAGCTCCTCCAGGTTTTCTCCATTGTTCATGATCACAATCCATGTTCTTTTGGCAGATGTAGAGGTGTAGCTATTATGTATCCCTTCACTTTGGGACTGAAACCAAAACTCTGCATCCAATTCTCTTCATTTAACTATATCATCATTTGAACAATAAAAAGGAACTAATGTAACAATCTAGGCATCGTCATAATGTATAACCTCTCAGAAACTGGCATCACATTTCATAGAAACCCTGAGTGACCCAGTCCCCTCTTTCTTTGGATTATGCTTGTGGAGGGGGACTTTGTTAAGCATGTTTTCTCCGTCTCCTATGCGGTCATAAATATTGGGCACATTTTTGGTTTGTGTCATAAAAATGTGTTAGGGTTGATATGTACCCATGGACATCCTGTTGATTTGCTCTTGCCACGTGGACTATGTCTAATTTATATAAAACCGATCTCATTCTATCCAATCACTTTGTAATCATATTTAATTTAGATTTACCCCTGACAGTGCAGACTGGCTCCAGGCATTTAATTAAATTTTGCCCTCTTAAGTCATTTACTTAGTCTAGACTTCAGATGTGATGTAGCTTTCTCTTGGTCAGGTTTTTTTTTCCATAACCTTTGAATTGGTAACTTGTATGGTAGCATTCTGCATGACATTTTCAATTACTTGTCCTCTGTCAGATCTTGGCTTTGGGCCTGCATAGTGCATGTGCAGAGTAGTGTGGATGTAGCCACCAGGTGAAAAGTGAGGATCGAGATGGGGAGCATAAGGGAACCCCATCCTGCATTAATGAGAGCACTACCATGTAGGTGGCAAGTTACTCCTGCCTAGAGGTTTGAACCTGTACCCTTTGCCTTCCATGGTACAGGATCAAACCCTAGAGGCAGAAGTAAGCCCAAAGTGGAAAGCAAGTGGCGTGGTGAGGATTCCACTTATGCTCATGTTGCTGTAGATGCACCCATTTTCCACCCACAACCAATCACTTTTTTTTAACCCAGTGCTCTTAAGTCAAGGAACAAGCGGGTCCAGATCTTCAAAGCTATTTAGGCGCCTAACTCCCCTTTAAATTGATAGGAGTTAAGGATCAATTGAAATCTGCTTACATTTGCACGACAGCACAACAAGCCTCTAACTACAGCTGGTCAACTTTATTTTTTTTTTTGGCACAAAAAATGTATTAGTTGAGAAATTACGTGGTTGGTTGTTTTTTTTAAACTTGATTTTTTTTCCTCCCCAAAATATTGCTCACATGATCAGAGTTTTCTGTTTGAGAACATTTCCAATGATTTTTCAACAACATGTTTGTCAAAATTGTTATCAACGAAAGTGTTGTCAAAAATGGCATTTTGTTCAAAAAACTGGGAGGGAGGTAACATTTTGTTAAAATTTTCAGCAAAAACTTCATGTTCAGAAAACATCTCAAAAAATGGAAATTTGACATGTTTAACAAAATCACTTTCCCATTTTTCAACCCACTCCTCCTCTTGTAAGCTTCTTTAATTTTAAAAAAGAAGCAAGCCCCGGTCAGAAGTGTGTATTCCCAAGAGTAACTACCCCTGGAAGGCTCTTTGGTGGCCTGGATATAATGATCTTGGGCTGCAACCTGAGCCCAAACATCTGTACTGCAACAAACAGCCCCTTAGCCCCAGGCCTGCGAGCCCAAGTCAGCTGGCATGGGCCAGCTGTGGGTTTTTAATTGCAGTGTAGACATACTGTAAGGGGCGCCCTCCGTAAAGCCACCTGGGTTCAGAAGATTTCACTCCACAGGCCACTGGCTGGAGAGTTTTTCCCACTCTCATTTGTACTGGCTTGGACTCTGCACATGTCTGTAACAGTGCAAGGATCACGCGTGGAAGGCGTAAGGGCTGCAGGGAGCAATTATTCAAGTAACACTTGGGGTAACTATTGTGAGCAACAGCCCACTAATGAGAGTAAAGGTTTCACAATCTGACCCTGTGTAAATGTCAGCTTTTGTTCCAACGCTAGAGCTGTTTAAAACAACATCACACAAAAACATTTATAATAAGGAAAGTGTTACTTTTGTCACTCCTCATACTGAAAAATGGCTGAACCATTTGTGCTCAAGCTTTCTAGAATAGCTGCCCTGTCCAATGGAGACCATCCCTAAAATGTCCTGGCAACATGTGAAAGTTTTAGTAGTAAATAGGGAACTGAAAACAAGGGATCAGAATGCAATTGTAAACACAGTGCTAAAATACATTCCCTACTCTATTTCTCCTCCCCTGTTTTTATTATTATGTATAATACCTTTGCATGAAGAGGGTCTTAAGAGTTCTTCTGCCCTGATGATTATTAGAATGGATTCTCTTTCTACCATTACTGACAAATGATAGCCTTTCAGAAAACTCCTTTTCAAGTTGTTCCTCTTGTCCTACAATTTACCTCACTTCTGTTCCTCAAACTTAAATAAAACCCTTCTCAGTCTTACACATATTCTCCTCCGTAGGGCCAATCCTCAACATGTCTGCCTCTTAATTTTCGATCCTGCCACTCCATCAAATTCCATTTCACCTATACAGACAGGTGGCATGTCCATAATAGTCACACATCTGTCCACATTTTATTGTAACTTATGGTTCCTACAGCACTTGGACAGCCCATTGTTTTCATCCTTTCCATCCATTCTCACAGAGATGGATAGCTCAATCATCATTCAACTTCTCCAAAAGCATAGTCACTTACATCCTAATGTATCTTAATTTTTCACCCTGGAAAAAGATGTACTGTTCCAATACAATTCCATCTCCTTAACATTTTCATAAGCTACATTAGTCACATTGGGCCACATTTTGCCAGCCTTAGTACCTTAGTCCTTGTATGGTACCATTGACTTCAATAAGGGCAGGACAAACTCCATGTTTTGCCTTATGAGTTTTAAGGAAATTGAACCAAGGGTAAATCTGGAATATAGGAATTTGTCTATTGAATGAGACCCATGGTCCATCAGTCCTGTATCCTATCTCCACCAGTACTAGCTACTTCAGAGGAAGGTGCAAAACAACCTCCCATTAGAATAATCTGCCCATTGGGAAAATTACTTCTTAACCCCCATTAACTGGAGGTTGGTTCATGCCCTGAAGCATGAGTGTTTATATTTGTGTTGCATGGCTAGAAAGGGTTAAACATCCTGCAAAATAAATAACCTTCAAAAGACCTGGGGAGATCATGTTTGTGGTTTTGTGTATTTACATATGTTTGAATAAGGTGAACAATGTAATCAACAGTCCCTGTCTATACTGTATTCTGATAAGTCAGCGATCAAAAGAACATCCTAGCATTTAAATGAATTGTCAACACAGAATAGCTCTGTATGCCTTTCGCTTTTAAATGTATAGCAAATAACCTGTACATGGTGGAGGGACAAGCAAATTGCCTTATGTTAATTCTATAGCTAAGTACCCGTGATGGACCTCCTTCAAAGTCATCCTAATTACCTTTTGTTCCCAGAGGAACACCCAACTTGTCAAAGAGGACATGCAATTGTATAAAAGTTCATTGGGTCCTGATTCTGTCATCTCAGATCTGCTTAGGCTACATCAGGGGAAGTTTGAGTCACAAGACTGAGGGCCCAGTTATGCTGGTACGCCCTGAATATGAGATTTGGACATTGGAGTATAACCTATGAACTGTTTCTTAAAAGACCTCTTTGCAACTATAAAGCTCACCATCTCTGCTATGAATCTGAACCTCAGTGAATTGAACTCATGTCTGTATCTATATTGATCTTTTAACAAGTCTCTCTCTCGTTTTTTTTTAATAGATTTTAGTTTAGTTCATAAAAATTGGCTGTAGCGTGTATTTGGGAAAGATCTGGAATATTCAATAACCTGGGAGGTAATGTGACTGATCCTTTGGGATTGGTAGAACCTTTGCTTTTATATGATGAAATAAGATTTTCGGAAATCATCATATTTGACTTAGGTACCTGGATGGAGGCCTGAGGCTGGATCACTTTAAGGGAACTGTGATGTTTGGACTTCTGAGTAACCAGTAATGTAATAAAGAAGCTGTTTTATGCTGTCTTGGTAAATCTAAGTATTGGAATATCCACCAGCTTTTTGTGATTTGTCTGCCCCATTCTTTGCAGTTCATTCTAATTGAATGACCACAGCTGGCTCCCCACTAGGACCTGGTCACAATATCCCTTCCGAAACTCTTGATTTTTCTTTTCTGTTGTTTCTGGGTTATTTTAATCTTTGCTAGTATAACTCTGCAAGTTCTTGTTATGTATATAAATGCCCAATCCATTGTTGAATCCTCTTTGTTGCAAAGGTATCGCGTCACAGGTGAGTTCCACAGGCTAATTATGCAAAAAAGTTGTGGACCTTCTTCCTTTCTCTCCTCGCTGAGTGTGTATGAAGGCAAAGGAACTACTTATATTAGTAAGTGCCCACCAATGTAAGTAAGATTTGCACACTCAGTCTTTCTATATACAAATAGAATATGTTGTTACTGGAGTAGTCCCTTATTATGGTATAAACTAATTCTCATATAGAATAATTTGTACTAGGACTTAGAATGTGTTTTGAAAGTATGATCTTTATTTTCTTTGAATATATAATATTTTATACCGGCCAGAAACAATAAAGAATTTTTTTCCCTTTAAGTTTATCTATTCTTGTCTGGGCACTATACTAGGTTAGTTTTTCATAGACTAGTATTAACACTGACCATTTATTGATATTTCTCTGTAATTATCTTGTAACCCTCTCTCACTTTTGATATAATCACTCTTTATCGATTTCCCTGAATTATTTATTTTTAAAACTCTGTTATAAACTTCCCAACAATTCATTACTAATAATCTGAACAGACTTTTATCAAGCAAAACACTAAATGTCTATTGCCAAGAGGCCTTTTCCTGACCCTCAAGAGCTGACATTTTTTGACAATTCATCTGAAGTCAATTGCTTTCTATTGACTTTTTTCAGCTTCTTCCGAAATGACGACGCTCTTTAGATCGGAAAATTAATCTGACTTGTTCTAGTCTCGCTCTACCCTACATAAATCTTGATTTAAAAATCCTGCATTTCTCAACAACATCCCTCCTAAAAAATTTCCATTGAAATCCTATATTTTCTGCAGGGCTTAAATTCTCAGATTATTTCCCGGAGTCCCCACACCCACCTCCATCCTGCTTGGGGCTTCAGCCCACAGGCGCTGGCTTCCTCTGGGCCCCAGGAGAGCTCAACACTCCGACTGCTCCCCCCTCACCCTACATCTTCTCCCAAGGCCCCGCTCCACCTCCCACCTCAGTGCTCCCTCCACACCGCAGAACAGCTGATTGCGGTGGGCGGGAGGCGCTGGCAGGGAGGGGGAGTAGCTGATCGATGAGGCTGCCAGCAGATGGGAGGCACTGGGCGGGAGGGGGGAGCTGGCTGCCGATGGGTGCTAAGCACCCACTAATTTTTGGAGCACCCATGAAGTTAGCACCTATGCTTCAGTCCCATGGTGGTGAGCGGGGGGCGTTTCAGACCTGTGACAGGCGATAGGGCTCTGCTCCAGTGGGCTCTGGCTCAATTTAAGCTCTGATTTTTCCTTTAATTCCTTTATATCTTTTGGGCTCCTTGCCACTGTATTTTTTTTTAAAAAAGGCATTTAGAAATGTCATTCTTTTTGAGTTCTGATCTGGTTTCTAGTTTTATTTTTTTCAGTGTTTCTAACTTTTAGACCTGAGTCCTCTGTTATATCCATCACCAACTTTGGAATCATGAAATATTCACTTAGGAACTGATCCTGTAAGGTACTGACATTCCCTTCTATGGTGCTGATCCTGACACCCATCAACTCCCACTGAGGTCAATGAAAATGGAAAGCGTTCACCACCTCATAAGTGCCTTTAGTTCTCTTGGTTTCATTCCTTGGTTTTCTGTAGGCCTGACGCTATTCTTAGGTCCTTATTTAGCAAAGTACTTAAGCACGTGCTTGAAATTAGCACATGCCTAAATCCATCCCTGTGCAGCAAAGCCAATGGGACAGAAGCACGTGTTTATGTGCATTGCTTAACTGGGACCTTGTCTTTGTTCCTCTTGAGTCATGTCTAAGCTTTGTTTCATTGGTTTCTGTTTTTTCCTCCACGTTTTTTCATACTTCACAAAAACTTGACCCAATTTCCCTATCTAATAAGCCATTTCAAGTTTTAGCCTACCCTTTCCAAGCCTATTTTGGTATGAATGAAACAGAGGGAACAAACTAAAACCAGTTTTTTCATTTTCACTCATTCAGATATGATTAGATACTCAAACCTTGAGTTATTTTTATTTTTCAAGTCTTCAGTTTTCTTCTCCTCATTTCAGTCCCGTAACCTTTCTTGACTCTCTTCTGTTTCACATCCTTTCATTCCCAGCCTACTCTTAAGACTGCCTTCCCACGCACAGACACCATTAGGCCTTAGGACATCAAAACAGCTATGCTTTTCCCCTAATAACCCTGTCATAGCTACACGCACATTCAACAGACACAGCTGGATGCTCTCCTGAGCCAGCGCTCCACTCAGTGGAGGAAGCTGGTCACAGCTCCATGATTCTGGCCCCAGCCTCAGCGTGACTGGTATGTCTTCACAGGCTTCATTTCCAGCTTACTTAGACATACCGGCACTATCTCTGATCGTGCATGTGCACTAAAATAGAAGTGAAGCTGTGGCGGGGCAAGCAGTGGTGCAAGCAGTTGGATGGGCTAGTCCCCTGAATACGATCCCGTCCAATACCCTAGCTCTGCAGTCGGGCAACTAGACTCTCCTGCCGCTCGTGCTGCAGCAGTTACACTTCTATTTTTAGCACTCTAGCCCAATCAGCTAGCGCAGGTATGTCTGCTTGATCTGGAAATTACATCTCCAGCTCCAGGGTAGACATACGGCACCTCACCACTCTCGGGGTAAGTGGCAGCTGCAGTGTAGTGTCCTTAATGGACTCTATCCCAGTGGAGGTTTGGCTCAGCAGAGCTCCACTAAATTGCATCCTTCTCGGCCCAAACATTGTGGCAAGGAAGGAAACGTACTGTAGGCCCCGGATGCAGCATACGTACACAAAGTAGGGCAATTCTCTGCTGGTTATTTGCATCCAGATTACAGCCCTTTTATGCAGCCTGAAAACAAGCTGTATCTGGGAAGAGAAACGGAGCCAGAATGCCTGTTCCCCACTCAAGGGGTCACAAATATGTGTAGTCTCTTTTAGGCAGTTCTCTCATCTTTAACTGTCTTCTTCTCACACATCAGAAACCTTCATTTCCACTAGGGTTTTTCCCCCCCAGTTTTTCTGTGAATTAAAATAATCTGCCAAAGTAGGAAAACAATGACATAGAAAACTCCTGCCAACCAAGCCAAACCTATTAACACCTTCAAGAGCCTACATATGAAGCAAGGAGGGAGGAGAAAATCCTTTGTAAGAATCACAACACACCTTGGGGGATGGAAGTTCACTGTTGCCATGTTCCCAATGGGGAAACTGAGGCAAAGAGCAGTGAAGTGACCTGCACAGGATTACACAGGCAGAGCCAGGAATAGACTGTAGACCCTTCCAAACACTCTTTTGGACTTTGGAATTATGGTTAAAAAAAATTGAATAATGTATTAAATCAAAAACCAAAACAAGAGCTCCACTAATAAGCAATAGACAGCTTCTCTTTTTTTTTTTTTTTTTTTTATTAAAAAAGCTTTTTTTTTTTTTTTTTTTTTTTTTTGCAGTAAAAAGGCCCAATTTTTTCACTATTGTCCAGCTTGACACATTTGTGGTACTCGTTAGTGTTTGTAGAAACAGACCATAGTTTGTGCATGTCCTAACTGTAATCACATCCAGATGAGAGAGAGAGATATAGCTCCATCTTTTAGGAGACTATTTAAATATGACAAGCTGATTCATATTTTAGCAACATTAAAGACCTTCTTCAGCAACTTCTTCCACATATATTCTTAGCCATTACAGCAAATCCTCTTTTGCTACATAAGAACAGAACAAATAAATTCTAATCACATGCACAAATCTCCTTCCAATATTTGCTCACCACTAAATCAACTCTTTATCTTTTCCCTTATTATTTCCTGGCATACACGTTAAGCTCCAGAGAGCCAGAAAATGTGCAGAATGTGCTGAGAAAAGAAGTCCTTTTTTAAGTTGAGGGGAAAATCAGAGGATTGAGTGAGGGCTGACAGCACAGTAGTTACTTAGGATCATAAACCCTCCGCAGCAAGATGTGAACCCTACGTGAGTATGACAATGCTACCTGGGCCACAGCCTTGCCAAAACTTATGGGTAAGAAGTTTTATTTATTTATTTATTTATTTATTTTGTTTTGGTTATGTCAAGCAGGACCTATGTAAGAATTCTGTGAAAGAGAAAGAGACAGGAGTTACTCATATACTTCACAGAGTGCTGTGAGCCAGATGGTGGCACTAAGGGCGTCCCAAACTTTTCACTTAATTTACTTATGGCATGCTGATGGGCTTAAAGACGTCTGGACCTGATTTAGGGTGGAATTTTCCAAAGCGCCTACATGACTTAGGAGCACAAGTCCTATTGACTTTGGCACGTTTGAAAAGTCCATCCTTAGTCCTTAAAAATTTCCAAACACAGTGTAGAGAAAAAAGTTGGGTGAGATATCTTTTATTGCACCAACTTCTGCTGTCTGAAGCTTGTGTCTCTTACCAACAGCAGTTGGTCCAATAAAAGATATTCTCTCACCCAACTTGTCTCTCTAATATCCTGGGACCAACATGGCTACTGCAAAATGGCATGTAGGGGAAAAAGTGAGCGTGGGGGGTCTAGCTACTGAAAAGGTCAGTTGAATATGCAAGGGGAGCTGCCGTCAACAGCCCTCCTACTGCCTTTGTCCCTCTGAACATCCAGGTATCTTCAGGCTAGGTCAGAATTGGAAATAACTGAATTGTGTGGATGGGTGGTAAATTGCATGGGGTTTAGTCTTACAATGAAGGAAGTACTAAATCATTCTGTGACGTTGCACTCTATATGATTTTATGAAAATATGCTAATGAGTATGAATATAATGTAGCTGGAATATGCTTCATGCAAAAGATCTCTTGTAAGGTATCATTACAAAGCTTATAATCTACTGAGTGTGGTCATCCTATTTGTATAAACGTATCACTCGTGTATCTGAAACTAGAAATATGAAATATAACTCTGAGGGCCTATTGTAATTATGCAACGTGTGGGCCATTAATGGTGGTTTGGAATCTGTAGATGGCTCTGTTTTACCTGTAAGTCTTCCTGTATATGTGTGTGCTGGCAAGTGGGTAATGAAGTCTTACAGTGACATGTGATCATGTCACCTGAACTGGGATCCATCTTTAACCTGGTGCTTTTCCATTGAGAAGGAGGGGTGGGAACCCAGAGAGGGACAAAGGATTCCCAACTTATGCAAAAGATATATAAGTGGGTGGAACAGAACAAAAGGGTGGAGCCATCATGAGAAATCCCCTAACTACCATCTGGAACAAGGGCTGTACCAGTAGAAAGGATTGTGCCCAGACTAGGAAGGCATCCAGTCTGTGAAAGAAACTTATTGAAACATCTCTGAGGGTGAGATTTTATCTGTATTCCGTTTTATTACTGTATTAGGCTTAGATTTGCATGTTTTATTTTATTTTACTTGGTAAGTCACTTTGTTCTGTCTGTTACTACTTGGAACCACTTAAATCCTACTTTCTGTATTTAATAAAATCACTTTTTACTTATTAATTAACCCAGAGTATGTATTAATACCTGGGGGGGGGGGGCAAACAGCTGTGCATATCTCTCTATCAGTGTTATAGAGGGCGAACAATTTATGAGTTTGCCCTGTATACGCTTTATACAGGGTAAAACAGATTTATTTGGGGTTTAGACCTCATTGGGAGTTGGGCATCTGAGTGTTAAAGACAGGAACACTTCTGTAAGTTGCTTTCAGTTAAGTCTGCAGCTTTGGGGCACGTGGTTCCGACCCTGGGTCCGTGTTGGAGCAGACTGACGTGTCTGGCTCAACAAGATAGAGTGCTGGAGGCCCAAGCTGGCAGGGAAAACAGGGGCAGAAGTAGTCTTGGCACATCAGTTGGCAGTTTCTGTGGGGTTTCTGTGATCCAACCCGTCACACATTCTTTCCTAAAAGTGTGGTGCATGCAGTGCAACCCCACTATTTCCCAAGACCTGATGTCATCATTGAGTAGGGTGACCAGGTGTCCGGTTTGCGACTGGAACACCCAGTCGAAAAGGGACTCTGGCAGCTCCGGTCAGCACCCCCAGCCGGGCTGTTAAAAGTCCGCTTGGCAGTGCTGTGGCGCTAAGGTAGTCCCTACCTGTCCTGGCACTGCACTGCACCCTGGAAGGGGCCAGCAGGTCCGGCTCCTAGGCGGGGGGGCCATGGGACTCTGCGTAGTGCTTGCAGGCGAGAGCAGCATGTGGAGCCTCCCTCCCACTAGCCTAGGCGCCGGACCTGCTGTCAGCTTCTGGGGTGCAGCCCAGACTCAGGACAGGCAGAAAGCCTGCTTTACCACGCCGCTGACTGGGAGCCGTCTGAGATATGCCCACACCCCAACCGCGAGCCCCAACCCCCTGCCTGAGCCCTGAGACCCCCCAACCCCCTAGCTCCACCCCAGAGCCAGCACCCCCAGAGGGAGCCCTCATCCCCCCCTGCACCCCAACCCTCTGCCTCAACCCAGAGCCTCCTCCCATACCTTGAACCCTTCTGCCCCACCCCCCCAGCCCAGAGCCTGTGCCCCCTCCCACATTCCAAATCCCTTGGCCCCACCCCGCAGCCTGGAGCCCCCTCCTGCACCCTCATCCCCAGCCCCACCTCAGAGCCCTCACCCACCTCCTGCACCCAACCACAGCCCAATGAAAGTGAGTGGGGGGAGAGCGAGCCACTGAGGTAGGGGGAATGTAGTGAGCAGCGGGCGGTGCCTTGGGGAAGGGGCGGGGCTAGGGTGTTCGGTTTTGTGCAATTAGAAAGTTGGCAGCTCTATCATTGAGCGCACACAGTAACTCGCAGGTGTGGGGAGAAGAAAAGTATTAAGGGAATCCATCAACCAGGGGGAGAAGGCTGACCCATACAGCTTCATACAGTGCTGAAGAGGAGCTCGGTGCAGCTCAAAAACTTGTCTCTTTCACCAACAGAAGTTGGTCCAATAAAAGATATTACTTGTCTTGTTCCAATAGCCTGACCCCCCAGCATGGCTATAACACTGCAAGCAATACAGCTTAATTCTTAACAGGCGTCTTTGCAGTCTTAAGGTAAAGTAGAGTGGGATACCTAGATAGGCAGACGCCTCCAGTCTAAGCCAGGCTAAAGCTCTACACTCATTCTTCCATGGAGGCCTAAACAGACGTCCAGTAGTAATAGGGGAGAGAGCAAGGTGACAGCCCTCTGCTGTTGGGATGGGACTAGAGCCAGGCAGTGAGAGTATTCCATAAGAAAGAGGTGTCTTTATACCCACTTAGCAAATATTCTTACCAATGAATAGTTCCACTATCCACCCCTCTCTTCTTCTTGGCCAGATGGGAGGTGGGCTTCCTTCTTGGCTGGGTTGGTCCCAATCTCTTACAACCCTGGAGGAAGCAGGTCAGGGCCAGCTCTAGGTTTTTTGCCGCCCCAAGCAAAAAACAAAAAAAACCCAAACCAAAAAAAAAACCTTCCGAGTGTGCAAGTCCCGCCCCTAGAATTGTGCCTCCCCCCCCCAAGCACGTGCTTGGTTTGCTAGTGCCTAGAGCTGGTCCTGAAGCAGGTATTCACTCAGGAATTGCTCCAATACACAGTTCTATCCCAATGTCTTTATTAGCATATACAGAACCCTAGTGTTATTGCAAAGAGCAGGCAACAGGAACATGGCAAAAATCCCAGATGCCTAAAAGGAACTCTACATCCATCAGCCGCACAGCTGCTCAACTGCCTTCCCTGCCTCTCCCCGGCCACCTGGATTAAAGCCCTGCCTTTCTTTTGGGCTGTGGTTAATTCTTAGGTGTGATAGCGTTGACACGCACCACATTCCAGGTAGGTCACAGAGCCTGTCCCCCAGCCCCATGCTCTCAGTCAGCCCGGGAGCTGTCTTGCAGCCCACATAATCTGTTACCAAATCACAGCCCCATCCTTCACGCAGAGGTCAGCTGGCAGGAGGAAGAGTGATTTCTTGCCAGCTCTCTAGCCAACCGGGGGTCATGGAGGTGCGGCGAGGCCAGCTTGCCCTCCTTGCCTGTCCCATAGCCAGTCCGGGTTTCAAGGCTGGCTTTTACAGTCCTGCTGCTGATCTGTGGAAGTCTTCCCAAAGACACCAATGAAACAAAATTGAAAACCCATTATTTGAATTGCAAAGAAAACCAGAAATGGGATCTCTGAAATACCCAAACCCAATTGACATCTGAATTGTTTTTCAAAGAACAACACAGATGAACGGAGACACTGGCTTTATGGCTTATTACAACAAACTATGCCCCACTAAACCCTGCCCTGCCCCCGCCCCCAACTATTTTTCCACTTCTCCTTTCTGTCTGTGATTGGAGAAGTGTTAACTGGCTGCTTCACCTTGCATGGTCCCTTGAAATATAAGTTAACTACTTATGCTTAACAAGCTGATCCGCCTTGTAGTTAGCTACGTTGCCCGTTACTTTGGGGTCTGCTCATTTATTAGGGTTACTCGTCTGGGGGTGGAGGGAGGCTTGATACTTCTATCAGTGTACTGCTTGTGTCACTTGTGTTCTTATACAGAGATCTACTTCTCCCCGATGCAAGTTCCCTCCCAATGGAGCTATCCTGCAGGACCTAGGTTCCCCAGGGCTGGGTTCTTCCAGCCCCAGAATCAGACTAACACACACACATTAACAGAGCGCATCTGAGAGGACCGGGTTAATCGGCACTCCCAAGCTGACCCCCGCATATGTCCCTGGACTCAGTAGGCTGGGCTGAGCAGCATTTCCAAGCTGCCACCCTCATATGTCCCTGGTTCAGCACGTCTCTATCCCCACTTTCATTTTACAATTGTTCTGGGAGTAACCCACTTGATGAGCAAACCCCACAGGATTTTTGGGCGCTGCAGGGATCTTTTAGCTTAGGTACAAGCAGCATTGCTTCAGAGCAAATGAGGAAACAAAAACAAAAAACACCCACCAAGGAGACAGAGATGCAACCTGCTTAATTGTGAAAGTTGTTTATTGCCAGGTAATAACCATAAGGGAACCAAACAAACCAGTTATAATATTAAATCTAACTTACATTTGATTATAAAAGTCAGGTTTACAAAACTATAACTGATCACACAAGTCAGGGTCAGAAGGCTATACCTAGCAAGAGAGCGGGAGCGGGGTTCTCACCACTCCGTGAAGCTTGAAACAATCAGGTGTCCTAGGCGGTGGTGGTAGCTGAGGGTCCAGAGTGCTGGAGTCAGGCAAAGCCCCCAGCACAATCAGTCAGGAGAAGATGAAAGCCCAATGGAACTGATGCAGACTTTGGATCCAGGCATCAGAACACTTACTTGAGCATGGATAGGGGTTTTTCATAGAATATCAGGGTTAGAAGGGACCTCAGGAGGTCATCTAGTCCAACCCACCGCTCAAAGCAGGACCAATCCCCATACAGATTTTTGTCCCCGATCCCTAAATGGCCCCCTCAAGGATTGAACTCACAACCCTGGGTTTAGCAGGCCAATGCTTAAACCACTGAGCTATCCCTCCCCATTGTAGAGAAACAACAATGGTTCAAGGGAGAACATGAGATTTGTTTTGTTCAGGCTAGACATGGGAGCTGATCATTCCTGGCTTTGGGCGGTGTTCCTTGGAGGGAGCTCACAATGCAATTAGGGAGCGTCACTATTTTGGATACCAATAAAGAATCTATTACTAGAATTGGTCTGATAACGACTGAGCTGGGTGTATCCAGGCGTGGGTTCATTAACATCTGGAGCAGAGATTTCCCCCATCATGCAGTGCTTTTCTGGTCCCAGAGTTCCGTGCGGTTTTTGCCTTCGAATCTCTGGTCTCCATTCTGTATGCTAATGGAGATGCCGCCTTGTCCCATCTTCGATGCAACAGAGGCAAGGCGTTTCCTTAATCCTTTCCTCCTTATCCCAGGGCTTTAGGTGTTTTCGCCCACAGCCTTTTCATTGCTTTTTGTAAATCTTTCGTCTGATGCAGATTTGGTTCAAGCAGAGCCTGGGGTGGGGGAGGGGTGTATTTTGTGAGTCAGACAGGCTGGGTACTGTGCCCTGTTGCCCCAAGAACACAGAGCTGCTAGGTAACAGCTGTGACACTCCGAGTACAATTCCCAACTCTGAATGAGAGCTGTGTGTCAACTGGAAAGCTTGTCTCACTTGCAAACAGAAGTTGGGCCAATAAAAGCTAGTAGCTCACCCACCTCGTCTCATACGCACACAGTCACTTGCCGCGTTCAGCACAGAACTAGCCCTACCACACAGGGCCTCTGCTTTCATGCGGCTACATTAGCTTTCCCAGGTCATTTTATTTCCACTGATAAAAATCTGCTTCTTGCCCATAAAGAGTATTTAATCTGGCTTCCCAAACACACCGCTGTAAATAACCCTGCAAAGCTGTACTTTAGCGAGAGACATGATGCCGTCTTCTCATAATTGGACCCATTCTTTGTAGTTCTAATGGTTTGACTAACTGAATTCCACTGGCATACAGCTTTTCACCATGATTAATATAGTAACAGCATTTAGGGTGACCAGAAAAATCGGGCCAGGGGGTGAGGGGGTAATAGGAGCCTCTCTAAGAAAAAGACCCAAAAATCAGGACTGTCCCTATAAAATCGGGCCATCTGGTCACCCTAACAGCATTTAAGGGCCATTTGAACTCCAGCAGTTTCCGTCCGGTCACAGCTGCATAAATAAATAAAAGCTTACTGCGGTCTCAAAAATCTTTGGATTCCCACAAACGCTCATGTTCAAGTGCACTTGGAAAAGACATTCCGAGATGCGCATATAAAGAGCTGTTTTCTGAAGGCTGGCAATAACCTTGGACAAAAGGCCAGCTAGTACATAAAGGTGACTAACAGAAGCAGGGCGGGGGGCTCAGCCAGCACCGTGTGGGGCTTGGGCGAGTGGCTCGGCCAGCTCCGCATGGGAGAGTGAAGGGGGAATATCCTCACTCTATACAGACTCCATCTTCTGGCCTGGCCAGGGCCTCAGGGAAAAGAGGAGAGGAGCAGGGCCAAGAGACCAGGGGTGGGGGAGGAGAGGAAAAGCAGTGGGTGGAGCCAGAATTCCCACTCCTTGTTGGGGCCCCCAAATTGGCCAGGACCCCTGGGCCTCTGTGCCCATGCAGTAATCCGCCACTGTTTGCATGGCTTTGTGGCGCACTGGTCACAGCCAGTGGAGTGGCTGCCTGCTGTTTCCTGTTCTCTACAACCATGCAGAGCCTGAGACAGCCAACCGAAGGGCCATCAGGAGACCCAAAGAGCAACTAAAGTCAGGAGGTCTTTCCTTTGTAACAGGCTAGTTTTCTGTTGTGCCTTTAATAGCGTCTCTTTGAGACACTAACAGCTTTCCTGAACTCCTTTTTCCCTTAGATTTTTTTTGGTCGTATGGGACCTTACTTTCTCTGAGATTGTTAAAGTCTGCTTTTTTTGAAGGCTGTTGGGCTTAGTCTGCTGCGCTCACGCCTTTGAATCATGACCACTAACATTTCATGGTCACTTCCACCCAAATTGCCTTCAGTCTTCAGCTTTGCAACCCATTCTCCCCGTTAGTCAGAATCAAGTCTAAAATGGCTGTGGCCCCAGCTTACTTCCTTCACCTTGTGAAACAAGAAGTTGTCCCCATCACTTTTCAAGAACTTATTGGACATTTTGTGTTCTGCCCTATTAGCTGGGTCATCAAAGTGCCCCATTACTACCCCATCTTGTGTTTTGGCTATTTCGGATGCTAGAAAGACCTCATCTTCCTCCTCCCGATTTGGTGTTCGATAGTAGAAGTCTACCATGACATCGCCCATGGTTTTTTCCACCCCTTTTATCTTCACCCAGAAACTGTCAACTGCCGCTCACTGCTTTTTTGGATTGCAGAATAACCATATTGATGTATAATGCAACACCTCCTTCCTTTTTTCGCTGGTTGTCCTTTCTGTACCCCTCCATACCAATATTTTTGTCATGAATTTCAGCCTACCACGTCTCTGTCATGTCATATTTTAGCTTATGTATTAACATTGCCGGTTCTTCCTGTTTATTCCTCATACTCCTTGCATTTGTGTATAGATATGTAAGCTGTTGAGCAGCTGCCCCCACTGTTTTCCTCTTGTTGCTGCAATAACCCTACTGTAATTTTTCATCACCACCCCAACATTTATCCTCTGTTAATGTCACCTTTTTTTAATATACACCCACTTGTGGGCTGGTGTCACCTGCCCCTTTTAAACCTAGCTTAAAGCCTTTCTCACTAGAGTGACGAGTTGGTGTCCAAAGATGCTCTTCCCCTTCTTGGTCAAGTAGACTCCATATCTTTCCAGAAGTCCTTCTCAGAACAGCATCACATGGTTGAGGAAGCCAAAGCCCTCATGTTGTCACCATTGCAGGGGAGGAGGAGGTTGCCAGGTCACCTGTTTTCCTGCTTTTTGATAGTGCTGCTAGAATTATTACAGGGACTTTTGGATTTTTGCAGTGTTTCCTGCAATATTTGAAATCTGGTTGTGGGATGTCATACAGCAAAATCTTGCTAATTCCCACTAATAACTGGGATTTTGTTGCAAATCACGGAATTTGGCAAATTAGTGAGTAAATAAATAAGCAGTAACTTAACTTAATATTTTTTATCACCAAATGTTCTTTACAGGAGTCCTTTCATTCCAGTTCCTTACTAGTCAATTAATACTTGATTCTTGAAGATAGCAATGCAATTTTCTAGCTCGTAGTGTAGGGTTGATTTTTTTTGTTGGGGAGGAGGTCAGAAGTACCACTGACAAAATGACAGCATTTTCATCATGAAAATAGCAACGTTACCCTCTTGCAAATCTGAGTAGAGTATAAGGAAGCATCAACAATATAAGGAAAACTTTAGTAGGCTGCAAATTTGGCAGTATTGCTATGGGTCATGTTACATAGGCCAGTCGGATACCATTAGTCTAACAGAGACAAAGCCATTAAGCATTGTATTTCCCCAGTGTAACTCAAGTAATGAAACACCTAATCTTAGATGACTTTGTGCTACTCTAACTAGAAAATATCAAATATATTGCTGCATGGATTTGAGAGGGAAACTCACAGGAGACCACGTTTTGCTTGGGGGAGCACCTACGGTGCAACAAAGGGCATAGACAACACGCTGCAGCAGATAAGCAGGTGAAAATGAGATTGAGCTGGATGTGAGGGTGCATTCTGCATTCATCATTTCAAAGTGCCTTTGTGGAACAGTTTATACTTTTTAGGTGTTATTTTGCTAATAATTGAAAGTGGTAGTCAAGCAAACAGGTATCCAGGAGCTAGCCATAAAGTGACTGCTGCAGGCACTGCTTCTAAATGGATGCTAAAATAGTGTTAGAACTGACATGGTCATCTCGCGCTAGGCCAACAGAAAACCTTGCAGCTCCCCCACCTCACCCCAGCAACCAGTGTGGCAAATTCTAGGACATGCTCGGGAGTGACAGATCTGCCAGATCCCATATTTACTCAAGTGCTAATACATTTGGGGTTAGTTCTGGGCTCATCCCTCTGTATTAAAAGATTTTAAAACAAGCTGTAAGGACATGAAAAGTAGCAAGCGATGAGATGCACTCACCGTCAGCAAGCAAAAGTGAATGCTTCCTGCCATGAAAAATACTTGACAGTTTCCAAATTGCCACCTGATGCAGGGAGCAGTCCCCCCCATCTGTTAGTTGGTTTTAACCACTGGCACCAACACTCTTTCCTTCCCTCGGGCCCTGCTGAGAGTTCTCTGCACATCCAGTGATGCGAGAGTGGGGAGGAGGTGAGCTGGGCGAAGAGATCAAGAAGGAAATGTAATCCAGCCCTTACCCACAAGCAGGGATCCCCTTTAAGGAGAGTTTCCAGGGCAACTGCCAGCTGTGGGAAACCTGTCAATGGAGCCATGCTGCCATGGCGACAAGGCTGGTCCAACACCAAGACCCAAGAAGGATGCCTGGGGCCCAGGGGAACTGTGAGAGTTATACGTGGGTCTCAAGGCCTGCATCATGGGGAGTAAACCCTGCCTTCAGAGAAGCATCTGGGGCGAAATATCAGTGAGGAAACTTCCTCGAGATCTCCTCTTCCTTAGCCATGGCTTTTCCTACAGCAGGGAGCAAATGGGCCTTGAAAAAAAAGGAGACATCCAAAAGTAAGAGAGAGACAAATTATTTTCCCTACTTTGAAGTTTTTGTATTTTGCACTGCATGGCACTTGTGAAATGAACAGAACAGGCAATCATCAAGTGATTCATTCCTTGTTGCCCATTCCCAGCTTCTGGCAAACGCGACATCTAGACCAGGAAACTACATCACGTTAAAGAACTTGTGCTCGGACATGTTTTAACTTGCCTGCTTTTAAACACTAGTGTAGACTGGATTCAACAACTTAAAATTGTTAGCTGATTGTGGGGATTCTAGGACTGATTGCAACTAGCTATCACATTTTAAAGGCATCAAATCCTGTCTCCCATAGTATAAAATGGGTAAGGTAACCAATTCTTAACATGACATTTTCCTAATCTGGATATGATCCTGTTCTGAAAATCTTCCACTGTAAACAGACAACAGCAACAACGGATGGAGAAAGGAAGTATTATTATCCCCATTTTAAGGGAATTGCCTAAAGTCATGCAGGAAGTCTGGAGCAAAGCTGGGAACTGTGCACTGATCTCAGGAATCCAAGGCTTAGTTTTGTGGTTAAAACATCTTTCCTCACTCCAAGTCCCTGTATTTCAATGGAGCAGTTAAAACACCCTTTATCATCTCTGACCTTTTTTTTGTTTTTATCATTCTGACACCAGTTTCAAAAGAACAAGTGTAAATTTAAACAGTTTTGTTTAGAAAAAGAAATTTAGAGATTAACCATCAACCTAATAAGAAAGATTAGACAGATTTACAGCGAAGGAAGGAAGAAACGAATTACCGATATTCAAAAAGATATGTAATGAACTCTATGTGTGAGATAAATGGAATGCAACGTGTAATTTTTTCCACAGAACTACCAATGCATTTACTCTGTTTAAATATATATTAGTTAAAATTGCACTTTTTTCCCCCTCTAAAGTATTATAACTATTTGAATTGAAATTGAACCCTTGGCTAATATGAATTAGTACTGGATTTTAATGCTGCATACTAATAAGAAGCTTGTAAATATTTCAAACAGATTTGGAAAGTTGTTCTCCTATAGATTATATTACTAACACACACAAAAATCTATCATTTCAAAGGGAATCTTCTGACCATTATCTGCTGCAGGAGTTGGACACACAGCTTTGCTAAGATAGACACCAGAGCGAAAATCAAACCATAGCCAGACAGAACTATCACTGATTCCTTAAGGTATTTCTTTAAGGGATTATCTTGTTGAGACTTTTTTTTTAAAAAGATAAAATATTAACCAGATATAATAATGGATAAAACATGGAAGGCTTTTATCGTTGAATCTTGGAGACCTCGCTGAGATTGCATGTGCAAGCAGCATGGTTTTATTAGTATAGTCCCAAAACAATCCTACTGTTCAGCCAAAAAGGAGAGGAAAAAACTGCAGACAGAATAGAACAGGAGCAGAACTTGTGCTCGGGGAAAGGGTCACAATTCTTGGAGAGAGGTACCATCAGGTCAGATGTGACAGCCTGCAGCACAAGGCCCAGCGTGGTCTGCACAGGGCACCTCATTATTATTTGTATTACACTGGCCACTAGAAGCCTCAAGTGAGCCTGGAGCCCCATTGTGCTAGGTGCTGTACAAACACACAGTAAGTCCCTGCTCCAAAGAGCTAACAGGCAGAGAGCTAAACACGACCGACAAAGGGTAGTAGGGGAAAGAGATAAAATGACTTGCCCAAGGTCGTATAGTTTTGAAGACAGGATCGGAACCCAAGTCTCCTGACTCTGATTCACTAACCACTTCCTATGTTTTATGTAAACAGAGACCTGAACCAGGACTGTGGATCCAAACCCACCCCCACCCATTGAGCTTTGGGGAAATTTGAACTCTGATCCAGGTTGAAACTCCGTGACTTTAGCCAAGATGGGCAGGGATGGTGCCCCTAGCCTCTGTTTGCCAGAAGCTGGGAATGGGCGACAGGGGATGAATCACTTGATGATTACCTGTTTTGTTCATTCCCTCTGGGGCACCTGGCATTGGCCACTGTCAGAAGACAGGATACTGGGCTAGATGGACCTTTGATCTGACTCAGTATGGCCACTCCTTTGTTCTTATGACTTGGGCCCATCTCAAGAAAAAATAAACAACGGTTACAACCATCTGACTATTAAAGCCAGTCGAAAAATAGAATTCCATTGCTGTATAATGCTTTTGAAGAAACTAAAATATTCTGTTTTGTTCCCAAATTTTCCATAAAGTTTTTAATGGAAAAAGTTTGAAATGAAGCAAACAAACATTTGTTTCAAACTGACATTTTTTTCTAGACTTTTTTTAAAGGCTGTGGGGGGGTTTAGTTGAAGTCCCGTCCCCCCTTGTTCCACTCCTCTGATACAGAGTGGTAAACATAAAGAAGTGAGAGAAAGCAATTTTTTCAATTTCCTCCGGTTTTCCAGCAGGAGGGCGGGACGGGTGAAAAGAGAGAACCTGGGGCAAAAGATGGAAAAGCCATTTTCTGTCATATACACTCCTCCCACGCTCCAAAAAACAAACTTTCCTGTAAAACCCTTTTTGAACCAGTTCTATTATTTACAAAATAGAGGCGAGGAAGCCTTGTGCCCCAAGGAGTTTACAAAACAAAGTGCCTGCTAAAACGCAAGAAATTGGACCTTGCATGTGAATGGTGTTTTTCTGAATGGGTGCCCAGATTTTCCACACTTCTAAACAAAAACCACTGCCCACATGTTGGGATGTGGGATAGCAGGTTCAACCAAATGTCTGCGATCTTTGGGTTCATGTAACAGAAATGCCAGCATTTCATATCGTTTGTATTTAGAGATAACACATGCAGGGCCGGCTCCAGGCATCAGCGAAGGAAGCAGGTGCTTGGGGCGGCCAATGGAAAGGGGCGGCACATCCGGCTCTTCGGCGGCGGGTCTCTCAGTCCCTCTCACAGCGAAGGACCCTCCACCGAATTGCCGCCGAAGAATGAAGCGGTGCGGCTGCCGCCGAAGTGCTGCTGATTGCGGCTTTATCTCTTCTCCCCCCCCCCCCACTTCGCCGCTTGGGGCAGCAAGAAAGCTGGAGCTGGCCCTGAGCACATATCTGAGGGATGGTAAGCTGAACATCAGAGGTTGCAGTGCAGCCAACATAGGGAAGCTACTTAGGGCCCCAACAGGTTTATTGGTTTCTACGCTATTCTGTTATTGCTTTTATTATCAGGCTAAGCGGAACATAATACTTGAATAACACTCTTTATTTGTCCTGCTGTTTTATTTCCTCTGAGATTAGTGCTATGTTTGAGTTTCCCTAAACCCACCTAAAGAGATTAGATTGTTTAAGACGGCCAGGGTATTGTCTGGTTGCTATAGGAAATGCCTGCTCATGCAAGATCAGTTACAGTGGGGATGCCAGTGTTTGAACTGATACGGGGAACGCAGGGGATTTCTTGCTTCTGGTGGCATTCTTCCCCTCTGTGACCAGGCAGAGGCTGATTTTCATCCCTGGATCAAAGCTAATTCCAAAGAGCAAATGGTTTTGCATTCGGATTGCACCATATTGCAGCCAGAGAGCAGAGATGTCCCAATAAAAAAATTCCACAGGAAGGATTACTCTGGGCTCTACACAAGGACTATATTCATTCCATCCCCTCGCAAATACAACAAATTTAACCCCACTCTCCAAATGCCTCCTATTCTCCTTACAGATGCCTCTTCCCTCCACTTCTACAAATCACTCAAATAAAACACTGGGCAATACCATAATAAGTAATGACATCATATTTTATAAACTTTTCATCTTTACAAACATTACATTCTGGTTAGTTGCTCTATCATATTGACAAAAGCAAGTTACCTTTCTTAGTGTTCTCCAATTAAAAATTTTTGCCTAGCACAACGTCTTTCACTCGGTCTAGATGCAGCTAGACAATAATAAAGATTTGTACACCATTTTCCATGAGGCTAACTCATAGAATATCAGGGTTGGAAGGGACCTCAGGAGGTCATCTAGTCCAACCCCCTGCTCAAAGCAGGACCAATCCCCAACTAAATCATCCCAGCCAGGGCTTTGTCAAGCCTCACCTTAAAAACCTCTAAGGAAGGAGATTCCACCACCTCCCTAGGTAACCCATTCCAGTGCTTCACCACCCTCCTAGTGAAAAAGTTTCTTAATATCCAACCTAAACCTCCCCCACTGCAACTTGAGACCATTACTCCTTGTTCTGTCTGAGACCTGTCTTGTTTTGAGACCTGATAGAAAGTGGCCCAGACCAAAAGTCCAAGTGCAGCATGTTTCTCTCTGTGCCCTGCCATCTTTAAAATGACCCTTTGTACTATACCCTGCGAGCTCAAGCACAATATACTCCATGCCATTTAAACTTTGAAGTACTCCCTCAGAGGCAAGGCTCTGTGTTAGCCACAGAAATTATAAGAGCTCTAACCAAGGTGATCACAAACGTGGCAGGGTCAGTTTCAGTGGAATGGTAAGTAAATGTCTTGTTTGTTATACCTATTTATTCCCCAGTTAAGAATCACAACAGTGTAGAATGGATAGCTAGGCTGTCAGCCCACAACGCTATATTGTCGCTAATGCTATACTGAGAAGCTGATTTATTAGTACATAACTTCAAAGGGGAACTTTTTTTTAAATGTTAGATAAAATTGTAAAGAAAAACAATGACATGTGGTGATGCTACACAGAAGAATCCAGGACCTGATAAAGTAGCCATTTCAGGAATACTGACCAGCATGCCCCATAGAAGGTGTCTTTGGTAGGTTACATAACTACAACGTTTCCTACAAGAAAGGTCCCTGGTGTGTTTCCCAACTTGTTGCCAGAGGCTAGAGTGACTTTAACCAATCAGGGTGAAGTTCAACCTGGTGAGGAGGAGGAGGGCCTTTACAACAACATTTAAGCACTGAAGTGGGAATGTGCATATACCTAGATCCATTGCACTCTTTGGAAAATTCTGCCAAGCTGATGCAGAGGGTGGCAATTGAATACGGGAAGGGCAAGGGATAGGCCAGAGAGATATACAATTAGGCAAATCTAATAGCCCCAAAACCTCCAAGACGCCAGCTCAGAATACACCCCAGCAGAACTGGGATTGTCTGGCACAACTTGCGCATATCCTTCAGCCCAGGCTACCGTCCCCTTTCACTCCCACTCACAGTGGACCTGATGTAATTCCACTGTATGCAAGTCTGGCTAGGAATTATCCATCAAAGTCGGTAGCTGACTCATGTAGCAGTTCCTCCTTATGATCCTAGGATTTAAGGATCAGTCTCTATCAACCAATATGGATTTTTTTTAAAATGGCACTTTCAGAGACACTAGTAAAGCTGAGGGTTATATATAGGGCCTATTCATTTATTATTCTTGGATGGTTTGAGGTGAGGGTCTGGCTGTGCTTTTTATAAACTCACACAGGCAGCTCATGCTCCTCCCTTGTAACAGTGCAGATTCTGTACATGACTGACAGAACAAAAACACCAAACATACGGAGATGTGTTCTGGCATTTAGATGAAGTTAGTGGCCACACACAAAACTGCCACCAGAATTCGAACACAGCAGGAGGAACATCTAACGGGAAAGGTGTAAAGGGAATTGTCAGGATAAAGGAAAGCCTCAGAACAATTTGGATGGCGGCATTCTTGCTTGTGAACCATTAGAGTGTGGGCTTGAAGTCTGGCCACATAAGTATTCAGGAATCCGCCTCGTGCTGATAAAAGCCGGGTGCTGAACTGAGAGGGGCTATCTTTCAAAGCTGTCTTCATTCTATCCATTCTGATGCAAGTTAAAAGAATCATAACTGCACTCGATATTTTATTCAAAACTCCATTTAGCTCACCGGATTTCCTTCCCCAGCATTGCTGATTGTGTGCCGCTGCCTCCTACTGCCTGATTCAAGCACTGTTGCTATTGCAGTAGCACTTTGTAGAGCTATGCTAATCCATACTTTGCTAATCTGCAAACAGAAAACTGGTCACTCCCTCCCCATGTCCCAGACAAGATTGAAAGGTAGAATGCGGCTTTATAATACCAAGGAACAGATTCTGCCACCCTTACTCATGTTATATATTCCAACAGAAGTAAATGGGACCACTCCAGGAGTAAGGTACTAATCCATATCAGTAAGGGTGATGGGATCTGGCCCCAAATATTTTATTGCTTTTACAAGATATACTATAACACACTTATGAATATAATGGATTATAAAGTACTGTCATGTAAAAGTTCAGCTAAAGTACACGTGTGGGGGGCATTATACTTGCTTTTTCATTCTGGCGATTTGCTTACCCATTATGCCAATTATTTTGTAAATTCTACCTTAGGCTTCTTGAGGGTCCAACTTTGGCAGGACTGGTTGCAGGAGCGGAAGGCAGGGGCGCAGGGGCTAGAGGAGAATATGCATTTGCTGACGATACATATACCACAACGTAGATAGGACTTTGGAGGACATCTGTAAAACGGTGATACTAGCACCACAGGATAACTACATTAAAGACTGCGAGGCACTCCGCTACTGGGGACCAGATATAGAGATGAAGTGGGTTAAATCTAAGCCTATATTATTATTATTGTCCTACTTTCACTCTCTCGTGACTTCCTCCTCTTTGATTAAGGCTGGCACAACTGTCTTCACAGTCTCTGCCCATTCAGTATTTCACTTATTGTTTGTCAGGCACTTGAGGATACCGTGAATCTGAAAGGCACAGTATAGCCCCGGATTCTACTCTGTTATTTTCATCTTGCAGATATAATGCCGACCCTGGTTAATTTCAATAAACATCACAGTACCACGAGTCATTATTTCCTGTTGAAAAATTGGCTTCTAGCCCCAATAACATGCACTATACCTGCAATCCCATGGTGGGATTGAAATTAACTCACCTCACCACTGTACCGCCGTAGTTTTTCTTGTGGAAATAATATACCAGGCTATTCACTTACAGAGACGCACACAGAGGAATAATCATTAATGTTTACTGATGTAGAATGTACACACTATATTAGTCACAATCCTATAAATAAACATGCTTTTTATGCACACTACATTAATCTTGATCTGATAAACAAACAGCTAAAGCACAGTGATAGCTTTCTAAGATACCCCCTGCAGAGAGAGTTAGCATGCCAGAGGTTGCAAACAACAGTACCAAGCATCAGCTACTCGAGATAAAGCCATTTCTTCAACCATTATTTTATGAGGGGTGGTTTATTGAAGGGAAATGAGGATGGTTTTGTTTGGGGAGAATGGGTAAGTTTACATACTAGGATATTGACATTTATTGTTGCATGTTTGATGGTTTGTACTGGTGCCTAAAAATTCACTGTCCCAGGAGCAGTGTCTGAATGACTGTGTCGCACACCAAGACTTTTTTACAAGATGAAGAATAAATAGCATCATCTTGCATTCACATAGTAGTACATTTATTTTTATTTCATCCTGAAGGATCCCAAAGTGCATTTCAAACAATTGCTTTGCGAGCCACTGAAATGTAGAGATCTCTGGAGTGAAGTGTGGCAGCTGATTAACAGTGTACAAACTGCACAACAGTTTGGGATCAGAAGTATATCGTATCTTAATAAAACCACAAGGAAATGTAGTGTGCGGCACATGATTACCCAAAGTGGAATTTAAAGAAAGCATGAGAGGTTATTAATGCCTACATGGAAACTGTGGAAAATACCTCCCAAGATCCAGCTAGTCCAAGGGAACAGAAAGATGTATTAGACACACTTATGGATGGCAGCTTGGCCCCAGCTGTAAGAAAAATCAAGCTTGTCCACAAAGAATTCTCCAACTCTCCAAGGAAGACAGATGATTCTTGTGGGGGATTTAATACTCAGAAGAATCGAATGAATGTTCTGCAAGAGACAGGCAGACAACAGGACAATCTTCTGCCTTCCCAGAACCAAGACACAAGACATCACTCTAAGATTCGATAGGCTTTTGAAGTTGACAGGAAAGGATCCGTTGGTGATGGTTCATATCGGCACTAATGACATGGTATCGCAGGACATCTATCTGATAGTAGATGACTTCAGAGAACTCAGAAGCATGCTGAAGAAGAATGTCCAAGCGATCTTCTTGGAGATTCTTCCTGTCCCATAAGTGAAGACAGACAGAAGGCACGAGATTCTGGAAGTGAACTGCTGGCTTGGTAAATGGTCTGTTGTGGAGGGTTTTGGTTTTGTAAAACATTGCTCCACCTTCTATAGGAAGACGGGGCTGGATAGTTTGGATGGCCTCCAGGTCAGTAGGCTGGCTAGAGTAGTCAGGAGGGCATTAAACTAATAACAAAAAGGGGAGGGTAAAAAGAAGAAAAATATAAGCACTCGGTTAGTACAAAATCAAGATGAGACCAAAATTTATCAAGGAACAAAAAAGGACATGAAGTGAACAAATTCTTTAATTGTCTATACACCAATGTTAAGAACCTGGGCAACAAACAAGAGGAATTAGACTTGCTCATTTATAAGCATACATTTTATCTAGTTGGTGTTACTGAAACCTTGTGGGATGGTTCCTATGACTGGAATGTTAAAATCAATGGTTTATGTCTATTTCGGAATGACTGAGTGGGGAACGGGAGTGGCACTCTATGTCAAAAATGTCATTACCTGGTTCTGAGTCACTGATAACACAAAACAAAATGAGCTTGAATGCTTCTGGATCAATGTTCTAGAAGATAAAACACAACATGGGGTGTTAGTTGGTGTCTGCTACAGACCATGAACTCACACCAGGGAACAGGATGGTCAGCTCCTTACACACCTATCCATAATGTGTAGGAAAGAAAGTTGTATGATCATGGGGAACTTCAATTTGAGTGACGTTTACTGGAGGTCTCACACTGCCAGTACTAAAATATCCTTGAAATTTCTAAATATTATAGAGGACAATGGCATAGCTCAAAAAGTGTTGCATCCAACAGAGTGGAACTTGATATTAGACCTCATCTTGACGGATAAAGAGGAACTGATCACAGAACTAAAAATTAATAGTAACTTAGGTACAAGTGATCATGATTTGATTACATTTTAAATCAGCAGGCTTGTATAACTTGAATCCAAGAGTTTTAAAAGAGCTGGCTGAGGAGCTGGCTGGACCATTAATGGTGATTTTCAATACGAGTCTTGGAACACCAGAAAAGTTCCAGAAGACTGGAAGAAAGCTAATGCTGTGCCAATATTTTAAAAAAGTAAATACACCTCTACGCAATATAATGCGGTAAAGCAGCGCTCCGGGGGACGGGGCTGCTTTACCTCGTTATATCCGAATTCGTGTTACCACAAGCGGTTCCTCTGCACTCGCCCATTACTTGCTGCGGCCCTCCCGCCCCAGCTCACCTCCGCTCCGCCTCCTCCCACGAGCACGCCGCAGCTCCGCTTCTCCTTCCTCCCAGGCTTGCCGCGCCAAACAGCTGATTGGCGCAGCAAGCCTGGAAGGGAAGGAGGGAGAAGTGGAGCGGCGGCGGCGTGCTCTGGGAGGAGGCGGAGGCGAGCTGGGGCGGGGAGCGGTTCCTCTCCCTACCCCGATATAACACAGTCTCACCTATAACACGGTGAGATTTTTTGGCTCCTGAGGACCGCGTTATATGACTGGGATAATTATAGGCCTGTCAGTCTGACAACAATCCGGGGCAAGAAATGGAGTGGCTGATAAGGGACTCTATTAATAAAGAATTAAATGATGTTAATATAATTAATGTCAATCAACACAGGTTTATGGAAAATAGATCCTATCAAACTAACTCGATATCTTTTTGATGAGATTACAAGTTTGATTGAAAGGTAATAGTGTTGATAACAGACTTCTGCAAGGCATTTAACTAGTACTTCATGACATTTTGATTAAAACTGGAAAGGTATAAAATTAACATGGTACACTTTAAATGGATTAAAATCTGGCTAATTGATAGGTCTCAAAATGTAACTGTAAATGGAGAATCATCATCAAATGGGTGTATTTCTAGTGATGTCCCTTAGGAATCGGTTCTTGGCCTTACACTATTTAACTTTTTTATTAATGACCTGGAGGAAAACAAAATCATCACTGATAAAGTTTGCAGATGACAAAAATTGGGGGAGTGATAAATAATGAAGAGGACATCAATAATGTCATTGATACAAAACGATATGGATCGCTTAGTCAACTGGGCTCAAGCAATGTGTGTTTTAATAAGGCTAAATGTAAATGGTGTACTTCTGGGAACAAAGAACATAGGACATACCTACACAAAGTGGGAGTCTATTCCAGGAAACAGTGAGCCTGAAAAAGATTTGGGGGTCTTAGTTGATAATCAGCTGAACAGAAGCTCATAGTGTGACGCTGTGGCCAAAAGGGCTAATGGGATCTATGGACTCATAAACAGGGAAATCTCAAGTAAGAGTAAAGAGGTTATTTTACCTCTGTATTTGGCACTGGTGTGACTGCTGATGAAATATTGTGTCCAGTTCCAGTGTCCACAATTCAAGAAGGAATGTTGATAAATTGGAGAAGGTAAGAGAAGAGTGATAAAAGGATTAGAAAAACATGCCTTACAGTGATAGACTCAAGGAGCTCCCAGGAGCTCCCAGTGGATTCTCCATCACCGACAAATGTTGGGTGTTTGTCTAAAAGAAATGCTCTAGCAATTATTTTGGGGAAGTTCTGTAGCCCACGTTATACAAGAGGTTAGACTAGATGATCACAATGATTTCTTCTGGCCTTGGAATTGATGAATTTATGAATACATGCAATTTGTGAAGGGTGAACATGTCCTCGATCAATTCACTGAGAGCACCGAACAGTTACGGAGAAATAGTGCAGTGATGACCCCAAAAAATCTTTTCGGTTTTTTTATATTAGAACTCAACATGAAATACTAGGAAAGAAGTAAATTACAAGCCTGTTAACCAAAAATAGGATAGCCTGGATCTCAGTCCCTGAGAGAGGGGTGGATGCAGGAAGAATCTCTGGAAGACACAAAAAAAGAACAAAAAAGTGATTAAATTTTACTAGAATTGCCAAGCAAGTTGAAAATAGATATTTTAGCTTTTGGCATTATTTGTCCAGAGACAAATCTATCAGATTGTCTTTTGTTCTCGCTAATAAATGTTCTTTTTATAAGCAGAAAATATAAAGACAAATTTTATGCATGCATAAATGCACATGCATATTTGTGCATATCCAAACTGAGGTACGCAAACTCCCCACTCATATACATGTCAGAGTCCACGTATACACACACACACACACACACACACACACACACAAACACACAACGCAGATGCACAAACCTCAAGTGGTGCCTGTGTAGGAGGTTATTTATGCACATAAGCTGGACCTCCTGGGTGTGGTGCTCTGTCCCCGCCTAGTGGCACCGAGACCATTTAGAAGTTAATGAGTCTGCTACAACCTTAGCTAAGAGCCATGGGGCTTAGCTCATGGAGTAGAGGCTCATACATTTAGCTCCAGAGGTCTCAGGTTTAATCCCGCCCACTGACACCTGGGCTCTGTCAGCATTATTTGTATACTTACACAAAAACTGGCCAGTAGTGAGAGTATTTCATTGTAGTGCAGTAAATACTGCAAGCTTTCTCCTGCTCCCATATAAGTCAATGAGACTTTTGCCATTGATTTCAATAGGAACAGGACTGGGGTCAGGGTGTACATTTTTAATACAAATGGCGTCACTTGCAATCTCTCGTTAAGGCCCCCGATACTGCAAAATACTGCATGCACTGAACTCCACCCAGGCGGATATTCGTATTCTTAAATATGACTAATGACCTTAGCACTAACATCACCTTATAAATACCAATATCCATTTATGTCTGGGTCTGTACACAGGGCTGTCTATGACTAATGTGTTCAGGAGATCACAGGTCCCAGAAAGTTGAGCACAATTAATGGTAATGTGAGGCACCAGCCATCTGAATTAGACTTCCCACCGAGAGTGGATAGTTTAAATAAAACAGGGTAACCATGCCCAGCATTTAAAGACTTTAAAATATGAGACAACATGGCAACTGGCTACTGTGACAGCTGCTATCAGCAAAGGCTTGCATGGTCCTTATATGCACAGTGAAGATAGGACCCATGGTACTGGCCAGGCGGCTGGTGGGTTCATAGCTCCAGTTGCCTTTGGACAGCAAGCACACACGTGTGTCTGTGAATGTCCGCATGTGCACACACAGACATAATCGTGTTTCCTTACATTTCCCATCTTACTCTTCAAAACTTAATTCAAATAATTTCAGTGCCTCTTTTTGTGCCATCTCGTCTTACTAATTGGCACTTAAACAACTTGGAATAAAGCAAGCCATTAATATTACTGATCCATTTTCCTCTTTCTTTACCTATCCTTCTTGGGAGGGTGTAATTAAGGCAAAATTAATTGTTCAAAAAAGGCAACATGCTGTAACTTGAATCTGTAGTTCCCCTTTGAAAACCTTCCACTAGGTTTAGGATGGTTTGAGTGTGCTGTCTTTACATTTTTCATTAATGAACAGGACTTCTTGATTATAGTGCTGGAACTGGTGGCAGTGAGCTACATTTAACATCAAGAGGCGTCTGTGTTCATTTTTAAAGAGACACAGTTCATTAGAAATGGGCCCACATGAATAAGCCAGTGGGCAAGGTATGTAGGCTTTTTATTTTACTTTATGTTAACGGTGGTGAAATGGAACAAGTACACCTCAGGGATACATTTTCATAACCAGACAAGCAGACGGGTGAAGAAATTTGACTTGCTATAAAAAGCACATAACTGCTGAACAATCTTACAGTCTCAGTAGAAAGAGTTGTCTGCACTGCAGACTGTATTCCCCCTTCAAAGATTTCACATTATACATGGCAGTTTCTTTCTCCAGCATTTCATATCTTACAGGTGACAGGCCTGCTTTAAAACACAGCTGCTGGCAGGAGGCCAGGGCAGCCTATTTCCCGACCATATTTCACTGAAAGGCTCTCTGGTGCACAAAAGAGGATGGTTGGGAGTAACATGAATCATCGATTCAATCTTTTGATTGGTACATGGAAAGAATAGGCCACCTTACTTCTATAAAGTATATTTAATCACTAAAGATGCAGTAGTTTAACTCCCAAAAACACACACACCCAAAGTGCCTGTAAGTAGAAGGAAACAGCCCTTTTATACCAACTCCTGATACATATATGGACTGCCGACATTACAGCCACAACACATTCAAGAGAACCAGTGAAGACCTGCTAGTGCCTTGCCCCGGTTACCACAAAGTTTAATTAGCAGCATAGATAAGACTTGACTATGTCCCTGAACCAGGTAACAGCCTATACCACATCCAGGTACATCCAAGTTTTAGCCTGGTTATGGAACATAGCTAAGGTCCTGTCTGCACTACATACTGCAACTGTTCTACCACTGGGCCAGACAACAAGGAAATTTCTTAAACTAGTTAATATCAAGGGAGATGAAAGAAATTAAGATTAATAAATTATAATTTATATAATTTATCTTTCTAGCTGGATTAGCTGATGAGTTCGGCTGAAGGAGAAGATCAATATTTTGAAATTTGAGTACCTAGAGTCAGGCACATATTTAGAACCCTAAACACGTGGCATGATTTTGACTTCAGTGAATTTTGGATGCTTGACACCTCTGAAAACAGGCCAATCTACCCATCTTGTGCTGTGTGGAAGCGGACATTAGCTTTCACTGCAATTTGCACCAAAAGTTATCCTGAGTTAGTGAGACCTTTCTGCTTAGATACGAGAGTCACAGTTCATGGCAACTGCACCTGTAAACCCCCTCAGTGGTCCACTAAGGGCACCCACTATAGGCTCCAAGTCACCTCTCTCCCCCTCCTGACCATGGCTACCAAGTTCATACCTATGTCAGATTCAGAACCAGCACAACCATAACTAGTTTAGTCTTTCCTTTATACAACCTGGGCCTTTGACCTTGGTGTCGTTTAATAGGGAATCAGCAGACCAGGGCCCACTCCTCAGGCTGGGGTTTTTGCATAACTGTAGGTAGGGAATTTGCATTCAAGTGTCCCTAGAATTCCCCAGGGAACCCGCTTAATACTTGCTGTTCCAGGAGTCCATTCTTTTCTGGCACATTGTTCAATATAGTCCTTTGAACCACCAGGTCTCACGTCTGTCCAGATAGGGTTGGCAGGCATCTGTTTTTTGACCGGAATACTTGGTTGAAAAGGTACCCTGGTGGCTCCAGTCAGCACGGTTAAAAGTCCAGTCATTGGCGCAGAGGGGCTAAGGCAGGCTCCTTGCCTGCCCTGGCTCTGCATAGCTCCTGGAAGCATCTGGCATGTCCAGCTCCTAGGTTCAGGGGTGGCCATGGAGGCTTGAGTGCCAGCTCTGCAGATCACATTGGCCGGGAACCACAGCCAATGGGAGCTGTGGAGGTGGCACCTGCAGAGGGGGGCGGCGTGTGGAGCCGTCTGGCCGTGCCTCCGCCTAGGAGCTGGAGAGGGGACATGCCGGCCACTTTTGGGAGCCGCCTGAGGTAAATGCTCCCCAGACCCTGCACCCCTCACCCCCTCCTAAACCCCAACCCTCTGCCCCAGCCCTGAGCCCCCTGCCACACCCAAACTCCCTGCCAGAGCCTGCACCCCGCACATCAAACCCCTCAGCCACAGCCCAGAGCCCCCTCCTGTACCCCAAATCCTTCAGCCCCACCCCAGATCCTGCACCCCCAGAGCCCTCACCTCCCTGCATCCCAACCCTCTGCCCCAGCCCTGAGTCCCCTCCTGCACCCTGAACCCCTCATTTCTAGCTCCATCCCAGAGCCTGCACCCCCAGCCAGAGCCCTCACCCCTTCCCACACCCCAACTCCTTGCCCCAGCCTGGTAAAAATGAGCAAGAGTGGGGGAGAACAAGTGACAGAGGGAGGCGGGATGGAGTGAGCAGGGGTGGGGCCTCAGGGAAGGGGTGGGGCAGGGGCAGGCCAAGGGTGTTTGGTTTTCTGTAGTCAGAAAGTTGCCAACCCTATGCCCAAAGAGGTTACATACTATTCCGGCCTACGATAACAAATAAACCATTCATTTAATACAATGGACCCCAAAGATACTTAAATTTAATAAGGTCTCCCAGGGATAGGCAGGAAATTGCTATATCTGTCACAGTGAGCACCCAGTGGGGAAGTACTTTGAGAATTTCCAGTTTAGCAACTGTAGAATATCCCACATCAGTGGCAAATGCTTTTCTCTTCTCCAGCATAGGTTTTCTCCTGCACTTGGGATGCAAGACCATTGTTCCACCTTAGCCAGACAGAGAAATTCATATCCACTATTTTATCCATATTTTCTTGGGATTGAGCTTTCATATTTATTTCCCTTTGCTGGACCCTCTGGAAGCCTAGAGGAGAAGAAAAGTGAAGATCAAATTTTGATTCTTCAGTTAAATTGAGTTGCATAGCAGACATTTTGATAAGAATAAAGTAATGGCTCAATATAATTGAAAACAAAAGATACCCGCTAAGAAGAAACAGTGGCGATAATAAGTTGTGCAAAATCCACACTAGAAACAATATAATCTGACAAGCCTCTTCCAAAAACACTTCAGAAGCAGCTTTATCTCCTTTAGACGCTTACTGAATGTAACTGGTTAAAATCTACACACTTCGTATTTGCTAAACAAGCAGCTCAGCGCTCTGCTCCTGTCAGGACTCCGTTTCTCAAATAGGAAGTGACAAGGCACAAGTCACAGTTATGACATGGGAACATACAGAATGCTCCGTCACTACTAATTAGGGATCGTTCAGATACAGAGAACTGCCTACTTCCCTTAGGTCAAGGAGGGTCAGCATTGTTCTCTCGGTAACGTCAGTGGAAAAACATGTTCTGCCACTTTAAAATCTGACATCAGTGATCATTGGAATCCATAAATCTGAGTTTTCCAGGCCTGTGGGACTGCTCCAAGCTTAATTAGGTTTTGGTTCACAAAATGAATCAGCATCTGTTGCCTGTTCTGTGCACACTACAAACCCAAGGGGACCACCCCAGCCTCACTACATGTTCTGCTTTTACCAAAAACAAAAACTTTATCAAGCCTAGAGTGGCCCTGTTGGCTCAGAGGCCTCTGAGACTTGAGCTGCGTGGGGGAGGGACTAGCAGCAAATGCAGATACAGGAGGAAAAGCAACTCACTGTGCTGAGGTAAGGGATAACTTCAGTGACCTGGCAGGAGGCCGAATAGCGTTGGAGAGTTCATACAGCCACCTAGAATGCTTTTGGATCAAATTTTCAAACACCGTTTAGTGGATTAAGATCCCATGTCCCATTTTCAAAAGTGACTCACTTTCAGATTTTTAAAGGTTAAAATCATTTTTAAAATGTCAAGAAGTTATGATCATGCAATACAAGATTCTAATTTGAAGTAAAGAAACTAAACTGAGAAGTAGTTGCACTTTAGGGATCTCTTGTCAGAGAGAAGTTAGGCACCTAACTCAATTAAATCACTGGGAACGAGGAGCCTAAATATCTTTGAGGATCTGAGTCTTAGTCTTGGTCTTAGGTTCCTCAGTGCCTAACTTGCTTTTGAAAATGGGACTTAAGGGCTTTTGAAAATATTGCCCTTTGTCTATTAGTTTTATTTCATTTAACCTGTCTTAGGTTCATTTTTAACACAGAATAAGGGGGAAATCCCAATAATAATCACTGAAAAATTGCTGAACGTTAAAAAAAACAACATTAAAGTCGAGACAAAAATATTTCCAAGCATTTATCAGCTCCTTGTTTAAATGACGTTCCAAAGGCAAGAGTAGTAAGAACCTTCATGACTAGTATCAAAAAGACTCCCTATTAGATCATGAAGTTTCTCTTCATCATCAATTAACAGCCAAAAAATATAACCGCAATTTCACATAATCAGTATTGTCTTCTGCAAAATCAGGTGCTAGTGCAGTATTAATAGAGCGCAAGGTCTTTGTTCTTGCAGTATGGCCCCATGCGTGTAGTTTTACGTCCAATGAGCCTGGGTTAGTTTCCAGCATGATCTGAGTCCAAAGCAGGCACTCTGATCTCCGGAATAAAAAACAGCAAATTTTATTCCAGCCCAGGAAAGGTGCTTCAAGGTATGATAAGTCTCATGGCAAATACTGTGATAAAACTGCCTGTGTTAATCTTACATCTATCATCTTGTCCATGTTATGCTTCTCTAGTATAGCACTTCACACCACAGAACCTCTGACTATCGACCTCTAAAATGCAATTACTTCTCTGGTTGGTTGCTTTACTGCAGAAGATGATCACACAATTCAAGATTCTAATTTCAAGAACTATCTTCCTTTTAGAGATGGGCCAAACCAGAATCTTCTATCCAAACCCCTTTGAATTTCAGCAGCTTGGCCTCAGATCCCAATTTGCTTCCTCTGGCTAGTTTCAGATTAGATCCAAAAATGGTGTGGTGCCTATTTCTAGTTTAGTTATCTGACAGGGGGCATCTTATAATCATAGAATATCAGGGTTGGAAGGGATCTCAAGAGGTCATCTAGTCCAACCCCCTTCTCAAAGCAAGACCAATCCCCAGACAGATTTTTGCCCCAGATCCCTAAATGGCCCCCTCAAGAATTGAACTCACAACCCTGGGTTTAGCAGGCCAATGCTCAAACCACTGAGCTATCCTCCCCCCCATGCACCACAGAATCAGAACACAATGCCTCGCTTTGATTCACCATTAAATACAGATCCAAACACTGGCTCCTCATCCCACGTATCTCTGTTCCTTGGAGCACTGCAGCACCGTGTGCATATTTCTTCAGTTCAACAACAACACTATCAACCTGATTGTCCAGGCACACTTCTCGGATGCTGTGCAGTCACATGTTCCTCCATAGGCCTTCTGTTCATTGCCGTAGGCTTGGCTGATCAATCCTGACTGTACAGTGCTTTCCATGCCCAAAGCAGAGTCACTACAAAGGGATCATTTCATGAGTTTGCTGGGTTCTAGAAAGTGCTCTCTGTAACTCCTGAGTACCACGTTCAGTCAGTTTTAATTTAAACAAAAAAGAGAGAGAGAGAAATAGTTTTAGCAAAATTTCTAGTCAAAAAACTGAATACTAAAAGAGATTAAGGCCAAAATCTATCCTGATTCACACCATGTGCAACCCTGATGACATTTTAGGAAGTTAATTCACAGAGAATGTTTCTAGATACACGGTGTTGTCATGTGGCAATATAAGTTCTGCACACAGGGCAAAATTATGCTCTGATTTACCCCCAGATGTGTATAAACTGTACTGTCAAATGGAGTACTGTACACCTGGAAAGATGTTCCAGGTAAGGACATACCGGCTGCTTCCTAACCTGACTAAGCAGGAGAGTTGTGTAGCTCTGTTCTGGAATTGGGTATGGAGCACAGATATTTGGGCTCAAATCCCTACCCTTCACTAATTCCACTCGTAAAAAATAAAACATGAAGACATAAGAACGGACATATTGGGTCAGACCAATGGTCGATCTAGGCCAGTATCCTGTCTTCCAACAGGTGCCAGATGCTTCAAAGGGAATGAACAGAACAGAGGATCCATCAAGTGATCCATCCTCTGTCTTGCAGTCCCCAGCATCTAGCAGTCAGAGATTTAGGGACACCCTGACCATCTTGGCTAATAACCACTGATGGACCTATCCTCCATGAATAAATCTAATTCTTTTTTGAACCTAGTTATACTTTTGGCCTTCACAACATCCCCTGGCAATGAGTTCCACAGGTTGACTGTGCATTGGTGAAGAAGTATGTTTGTTTTAAACCGGATTCCTTTTAATTTCAGTGGGTGACCCCTAGTTCTTGTGTTATGTAAAGGGATAAATAAAGCTTCCTTATTCAGTTTCTCCACACCATTCATAATTTGATAGACCTCTATCATATTCCCCCTTCATCTCTTTTGCAAGCTGAACAGTCCCAGTCTTTTTAATCTCTCCTCAAATGGAAGCTGTTCCATACCCTTAATCATTTTTGTTGCCCTTCTATGTACCTTTTCCATTTCTAATGTATCTTTTATGATATGGGGTGACGAGAACTGCATGCAGTATTCAAGGTGTGGGCGTACCATGGATTTATATAGTGGCACTATAGTATTTATGGTCTTATTAGCTATCCCTTTCCTAATGGTTCCTAAGGTTGTTAGCTTTTTTTTGACTACCACTGCAGAATGAGTGGATGTTTTCAGAGAACTATCCACAATGACTCTAAGATCCCTTTCTTGAGTGGTAAAAGGTAATTTAGACCCCATCATTTTGTATGTATAATTGGGATTATGTTTTTCAAGATGCCTTACTTTGCATTTATCTACATTGAATTTCTTCTGCCATTTTGTTGCCCTTTTCTGCATCTTTTCCATTTCAGAACAGATTTTTCGAAGATCGCAAATTTTCTATATCCAAGAGAAACAGTTGGATATGGAAAAAAAAAGTTGAGATATAAATTGGCGCAATCCGTCACTGTTGAAGAAAGCACGACGTTGCTTCCTTTCAATTCCAGCACTACTGTCCAAGATTTCAGCCGAGTTTCAATTGCTCACATTTTACGTTGCACATTTGAAAAGATGCCAGTACACAGTCCTGGGTTTTGATATTTCAGCAGTTAAAGCATGAATGTCCTTGGCTATTCAGAAGGCAGCCATTGTTTTCAAAATGGGAAGGAGTAATCTTGATTAAAAACAAGAAAGGATGGTGTTGAGTATAGCGGCACACTAATTGGAAGATGCTTTTGTTTTATGAAAAGAAGAAAGTTGCCATTAAAATAAAGCAATCCTTTGTACTAAAACAAAATTATGCTGAAGCAGGCGGCATTCACTACCAAAGTTCCAGGACAGTACTTCTGCAAAAAATAAAGGAAAAACTGCCCGATTCCGTGTTTAAAATAGAGACAATACTGCCGTGAATGCAAAGCAGTGGGAAGTATTGCTATCCTATGGCAGGCTCTGGTGTCTTGCAGGTATTCTGTCAAAGGCTTTGATGGCTAAAAATCTTGGGTTTGCAATTATATCAACTTCTTTTTGATTTTCATTATCTCCTTTCTTAAAAGGTAGAAGGAACAAATATGTACAATAAAAAGATTAAGGCTTGAAAAGAAAAAGGGCTTGAACTTGAAAGAGTAAACGTGGTTAAGTGCACACAGAAGGGGTCAACTATCAGGACCTGGGAGGCTTGGAGAGATTACATAATGATTCGCTGTGTACAAATGATGAGAAAAGTTTAAGTGGAGAATGAAAGGTTAAGACAAATAATAGGATTGTTTTCGGTACATTTCAAACAAAAGGGTGGTAATAAGAGTTGTCGAGTCTCTCTGAGATCAGAGGAGAAACTCACTGACAGAAGAGGTATTGGTTAAAACTGTGACAGAGATGGCAATTTCCTGCAGTATCTTTGGGAGCTCTTATGGTATGAAGCAACAGAGGGTCCTGTGGCACCTTTAAGACTAACAGAAGTATTGGGAGCATAAGCTTTCGTGGGTAAGAACCTCACTTCTTCAGATGGGTGCCACAGGACCCTCTGTTGCTTTTTACAGATTCAGACTAACACGGCTACCCCTCTGATACTTATGGTATGAAGTTGGCCTATCATTGCGGGCCAGGGATTGTATGTAATTCCATGGGGGAAGGGTAATCACAGCCCTCCAGGAACTAAAAACAGTGGAGAGGGATTAGGCAAATTCACTCAGGTTGTAACACCTTCGGAGAGGTTCCACACCCTGGACAGTTCCTGGGGAGGCTCACCTATACTATTTCAAACTTGATTCTCCAGAGGCCGACAGACAACAAAAGGACTTTGGGATAAATAGTTTCAACTCAGGCTGTTGTGGGGCAAGTATACCCTGTCACCCCCCTTGGGGGAGAAGAGGGGAGTGTTATAGCCCCATGGCTGACTCCAAATAACCACCCTTTCCCTCATGGCAGTGTTATCTAACGGCCAGAGTCAATAGGACCACCCTTCAATGCGGGGCAGTATGGCTCAGTGGCCAGAGTCAGTAGGGCTGCCCTTAGTTTGAGGGCAGTATGGCCTAGTGATCAGAGTCAATTAGGTTGCCTTATATGCGGCCTAGCGGCCAGTTCAATAGGGTTGCCCTTATAAATGGGGTCCTAATGGCCAAAGTCAGTGGGGTTGCCCCATGTGTAGGGCAGTATGGCTTAACAGCCTAAGGAGGGTGGGCTGGCAGGCCCGGGCCCTCCCTACTCCACCAGGTTGCAGCCCAGGGCACTATCAGTGGTGAGCATACCCACCACTGAGTCAGTGGGGATCCTTCCGAAACACACCGAGTCAGTTCCTAGTTCCACAGATGGATCAATGTCTGGTTCCCCTGGGCTACTTCCTACCCTGTCTTCCCACTCTGTAGTCTGCAGGTCCTCTGGGTCTCCAGGGTAGTTGGCAGGCGAAGCTCCTGATGGCTCATCCTCCTCCCTGGCTTCCACAGCCAGCTGGGTATTTGTCTGGGTCTTGGCATGGTTGGCCTCCATGGTCTGGGGCTCCAACAGCGCCCAGCCAGGAGCTTGCAACACATGTCCTCTCTCCTCCACAGTCAGAGCAGACTGCGCTGGGCAGCCTGGGCTACTCCCTTTAATACTGAGGTTACAGTCAGAGCATGCCCAATGGGGTGAGGGGTGTGGCTTCCTCAGCCCACAGTATGAGGTTAACCCTTTCCTGTCCAGCGTGTGGGGCAGGTATACCCCATCACACTGACTCAGGGCCGTCTTTCTGATCTAGAAAATGGACAGAACCTTCACTCCAAGTGGGGGGCACTAGTCTTTAGGGAAGGGTTGGAAGGACTGACACCAACCAGAGCCCTTGTGGAGATTGGGGTGGGAGGAGGTGACATCTGGTAAGCTTATTAGTATGCATGTAGGTTCTTTTATTGTTTTTTATGTGTTTTTTCTGTAATGCTTTCACCTTAGAGTAAATGTGCTTGTTTAGAAAGCACTGTATGGTAACTTAAAACAGTGGGTGATTACCCTCTTCACAGCCTTTGAAGAGAAACCAAAGCACACACGCTGGCCTGCTTAGGCAGTCTGGCTTGCTGGGATATCACAGTGTTGACAGGGAACTGTGCAGCCTGAAAATACCTCAGGCAGGTGGGAGAGACAGACATGTCTCTGTCCCAGAGAGGTGATTGCTAGGGGAGCTGGATGCCTGAAGCAGGTGCCCTTGCTGGACCATGAAGGAGGAATACAGTTGCAGTTGCAACAAAAACAATTCAAGGAAATGCTCTTGTTCACAAGAGAGGGGACAGATGCCAGAAACAAACATTTTCCCCAATAGGAAATGCTAAAGGCTCAAACCCAAAAGGAACCATGAAGGAAATAGAACATCCGCAGTTTGACAAAACTCCTAGAGCAGACATGACCCAACCCAGAATTTTGCCGAAAAGGGAAAGTACATGGAAAAATTATCCAATGTTTCTGGAGGAATGGGGAAGAATGGTGTTAATACCCAGCCAGCAGCCATGCCCCATTGTTCTGTGTTCCTCCCAGATCTGCTAAACTAAAGCAGAGCTTGGATAACTTATACTTAGATAGAGGGAGACTTCCAAGGAAAATCTACTGTAAGTACTGCTGGGAACAGAGAGGAAAACCTTTATCTGAGAGACTCAAACCTCCTTTGAAGAAAAAGATGCCATATCATCACAACAGTCTTTGTGTGTTTTCCTGAGCTACACCAGTTAGTGCTAAAGATTAGCAAGTAGAAATAGAAGTCTAGAAATAGAAGTAGAACCAATAAAGGCCAAATTGGTACAGGAAGCCATTCCTGACTGTGGGCATGAGCGCATCTCCAGGTGTTCTCTTGCAGCCAGTAGGGAAAACATGCAGGGAGTGGGGGAGGGGGGAAGGGGAAAACAGGAAAAGAAGGGAGTAAAGAAGAGCATAAGAGATAAAAAGGAGAGCTATGGAGAGAGAGACTTCACAGAACTAAACTTCCAGTTGTAACAGGTGAGGGTGCATCTGCTATAAGAAAAAATGCTTCTGACTTCTAGGCATTGATTTTCCCCACTTCTTTGCCCATCTTCTTCCTCTTTTGCCTTCTTGTTTTCTTGACCCGTCTCCTTTCTCTGTCCATTTTCCTCTCCTTTCTCAGTCTCTCTGCCACTTTTCACCCCGTCCTGACCCTGAGGTGGCGATAGTGGGAAGAGAAATTAACCCATTGCAAAGATTTTTGAAACAAAAGCTGCCATCTCATCCATCACATTAACATTCACAACTTACACAAATGCTGAAACTGAAAATACGGTGGTTGTTGAATTTTCTTACTTCAAAATGAAGTAAAATTATACTCCAGAATCAGTCTAATTAATTTTTACAGTATCTGGCATAGTTGGTAAAAAGCATTGTTGGAGTGGCTTGGGATATGGCCTTTTAATATTTGCATATCAGACCTTTTGCCAAGATCTGATCTCAGGTATGTGAAAATAAAACTGAAGACCTGTAATTCTGACATCAGTGATAAAAATAATGGGGTAAGAACCTAGAAAGCGACTGTTTAATTAGCCATGGTCATCATGTGTCTAAAGGACATCAGCCTAGTCTAGTGAACCTGATGGAATTTTTTGAGGGACTTTACAAAAAGATGCTTTGTCCCACACTCAGTAAACAAAGCTGTGCTGGAGCAACTTGAATCAGAAACTAACTATGTAATAATACACAATAATTCTTACCTCTTCAAGGTCCTGATTCTACCCTCCCTTGCACCTTGTGTTGTCACTGACATCAACGCAAAGGGGGCTCAAAAACAGAGAGCCCCTGGTGTGAGTGAGTGGAGAATTCTGAACGGATAGCACTTTACACACAGTTGCATAATTTAATGTCTATACCAGGTGCAGGGCATTGGAGGATCAGGCTCCCCTTATGTAGTGCCTTTCATCCAAGGATCTCAGTGGGCTTTTGCAACTGTCAATTAAGCTTTCCAACAGAAGTTTTAATATACTCATTTTACAACTGGGAGAACTGAGACACTTGAAAGGGAAAGTGACTTGCTCAAGCCCACATTAGTTAGTGACAGACAGCTAGATTGTGTTGGGCCCTCCTGTAGGGGCACTGGAGAAAAAGCACAAAGTGGCTTACCACTGTAGTACAGAAGCACGGAGACTATGCCCCCCCCCATGAGTCCCACAAGGGGCAGAGCGTGGCATGGAGGAGACAAGACCATCACCCCAGTTCCCTCTACGCTGGCCTGCAGAGGGGAACAGCTACACTTTTCAGAACAGGCTGCACCAATCCAAATTGTGGTCCAGTCTGCACCATGCCCCTGCAATGCAGGCTGCTCAGGAACTGTGCTGAGTCTGGCAAAATTCCTCCTCAATCGTTCTGGGTCCATGCAGCTTCACACCACGCCTTCCTTGGGCAAAGGCCTATAAAGCACAGCTCCACAGAGAACTAGTGACAGAACCAAGGTGTCCTACCCTCCTTGCCCCCCACTTTAACCATTAAACCTTCCGCTGAGATCCAACCCCGAGTAACTCTAGTGCTTGCAATGCTCCAGATTTACACCGGTGCATCTAAGGACAGAATTTGGGCCAGCTCTCCCTTGACATTCATAGTGCTAGACGTTACTTGTGACAGCTGCAGTTTGGGCTGGAGGATAATGACTTGGAGAAAGTCGCAAAGATCTCTATTAGGGCTGGTTTTATTCACGTTTTGTGTCAGTGGTCTGGAAAAAGAACAATGTAGCAAGGTGATAAAGAACAGATAATGACACAAACTGCAGAGGCAAATCATTGTCAACTTAAAAGGCAACGGCAACCGAATTTCAGAATGACTTGGACAGGGCAGGAGTGGGCCGATAAATGATTTATGCAGCTCACTGGGAAGAAATGGACGGCAATGCATTAGTGCTATGACGGCTGTCACGGGACAGTTTAGCAAAAGTCCGGGGTTCAAGAGGGCAGAAGTCATGAGAGGCAATTTTCAAAAATAAAGTCAGGGTCACTGCTTTGTAGAGAAATAAAATTAGGGTTTACTCCACTCTTAGTGCAAACCAGTGACCACAAGGTGAAATTCACCCCTGCACCGAATCCACACAAAGCCCTATGCACCATTTAAGCCTTTAATGTGGGTTAATGCTGGTAGGCATAGTATACATACACAGATTAGATGAAAGTACAGAAAGCCCTGAACCTCTGAACTGGAGAGATTCTCACCCATAGTGAAGAGTTATGAACGTAATAGTTTCTGGGCTACAGCAGACCATTAGACCATCTAGTCTGATGCTTCAGAGGAAGGCAATGCCCTCCTGTAATTCACCTGCTCAGTTAGCAACGCAAGCAGGCTTAGAAGTTTAACAGAGTCTGTCTGGACAAAAGTCACTGAGGAGGCAGAGTATGAATGTTATGAAGAGTGGGCATGTTTTGGAGAAGCCAGACTGAGCCCTGATCTAGCTCTTTACATTTAAGAACAAAAAGTCTTTCCCTCCTGCCCCCCTCCCCATCTCTCTAATAGTATTGACTGGTACAGTGGCTCATTAAGTCAAACAAAATGGTGGGTTTTTTTGTTTTTTGTTTTTAAAGGGGCTAGATAATTTCATGACTAATAATACCAGGTCCAATCCTGGAAGCCCTCAGTGCCTGAAACTCCCATTGACTTGAGTGGGAGTTCTTTGTGTGAAGAGCATGCAAGATCAGGCTCTACAGTTATGGTTATAACACCACTTATAAAGCACTTTATGCTCTGGGGCATAAATTGATAGCTGCAAGGGGGGGCATGAAAGAACTTGCACGTTATTGGACAATTGGCTGGAGGGTCAGGATTGCTTTCCTCTGGGGGCAATATGCATTTGCTATCGCTGAAGTCCAGATACTGTGCTTGATGGGAAGATTCACCATCCCATGCTCCCAACCATTTATACTATGCATAGAATGCTGTTGATTTTTTTTTTTTAAATCATGGATTCCATGACTCCCATGAAAACAGTGGGAGGAGTCCAGTAGCAGTGAGGTTAGGGACACCGGCACGTAAAAGAATAGTCCTTTGGTGGCCATACATTAAAAAACACAGAACAAAAGAGGAACGTGTGGGTAATGCTTGATAAGGCTCTACATTCCTTGGCATGGTGTATAATCCTGTGATGCTAGGAGTTAAATTCTCCCAGCGTGACATTTTTGATAACTGGCAGCAGTCATCAAACTCACTTATGCCTAGGGGTCATGTGAAGCAAATCAGCAAACAAAACCTGAGGACATCAATTATTAACAGAAGCCAACATTTTAGCCCTACATATGGAAACAGACACATTTTGGAATATTGTACAAAGCTTTAATCACCTAATAAAATATGATAGAAATAAGGTAATTGTGATGGGGCAACTGCCCCTCACTGGCAGAAAAGGGGTTAAAAGCAGCCTAGGGAGGCTGCACAGGAGGCAGCCAATCAGAAAAGGGCTGAAGGGTGCAGCCAATCAAGGCCAAGCAGGCCCATATAAAAAGGGAACTGCAGGGCAGAAGAAGGCAATTCTTGCTGGGAGCCCAGGGAGGAAGGACTGTGTCTTTGGATGGCTAGGAGAACTGCAAGCACCCTGGACAGGGCAGTGTTGCGAGCAGGAATCGGGGGAGTGAGAGACAGCTCCTGGCTGGCTACTGGGGTTTGCAGGCTGAGGCCCTTAGGCAAGGGCAAAGAGGATGCTGGGGCCACGAGGAAGTGGCCAGACCATTTGCTGGAGTAACCACTAAGGGAAGTGGCTGAACAGCAGACTGCAGGTCTCCCAGAAGGGTGAACACACACTGTGTGGCATGGCTGCGGCCCTTGGAGAGATGTGGGTCCTAGAGCAGGAATGATGGTGGAGAGGCGCCAGAGGGGTGAGCGCATTCTGTTGCAGTATTATACAGGATTTCAAGAATCTTCTTTATCCAAAAAGTTACAGGAGACATGTCTGTCTGCAGTCTCTGGGAAGAGGAAACGAAGAGGCATCTAGCATTCTGAAATTACTAGAAGATGCTACAAAAAAAAAAACTGAATTCATGTCAGATCTAAGCAAGATAGGTACATTACTTAGATTAATGAGTTACTAAAGGAATTGGGGTGGTTTTTATTTTAAAGGAATTATTCTAGACAATATCAGGCCAAAAGGGAGATTTACCTGATTAAGCCCAGAAAAAAATATGTAAGGACAACAAGATTTTACGCATTGGGGATAAAATACCCAGGACTTCAATAACACCAATTAGAATAAAGATCTGTAGAAACAAATTAGAGAAGAATTAGAAGTATATGATATGCAAACGTTAGCTCACAGGAAAAGCAGTGGACCCATATAGACCCTTTCCTAGCCCTCTTGCAACCTAAAACTGTCCTTATCCCAAGTAGACAAAAAACTGGCAAAATTGTGTTCATTCAACTAGTATTGCAATCAGCAGCCATCCTCTACTAATTTGATAAGTGGTAATTTTATGCATTAAAAATAAGCTCATTGAGAATATCATTTTATAGGAGAAACGAGTGGCTACTGCCCATTTTGTACTCATTTGTTATTTTAAAAACAGTTTTTGTTTCACATTGATCCTCCTTTCCAACCTGGGGTTCTATTGGAATCCTTCCAGTTGACGCTGCTACTGCGTACTGATGCCATCTTGTGGTGGAAAAGTTGAGGCATGGAGCAAATCAGTCTTTATAAAGAAATTAATCCTTTGACTGTGGCTTGACTAACCCTGAGTCAAGGAAGTCGGGCAGGATCATACTCCAAATTTGTGTCTTTCATCCTCTCCTCAGCCTTCAGGGTTGTATTCCCACCAAATATTAAGTAGTTCTTCACAACCTTTGGAATTAGTAGAAGTGCAGTCTTTTGGAGACTGAAGCATGTGAAGATTTATTTCTTAATAGCTGATGAACCAAATGCACCCAAATTATTTCCTTGAATGCCTCAGCAAGAATTCCAGGAACAGATGGACTTCTTCAATTACAAAGTCATCCTCTCCATTTTCAACACCATCTTCCCTGCTACAGACCTTGACTTTCCTCCCTCACTGAGCCTCACACCTACACACTAATTGCTTATCAGCATCCTTCAACTTCTTCCTCCAGCCCTCTCCCATTCCCTCGTTACTTTTGCTCTTTGCCCAGGATCTCATCAACTTCAAGGGGAAACATGGCTTCTCTCCTCCACTGCCACCTCTCCTCCCTTCACTCTTTCCTCTTTTACACCAGTCACTGACCCTGAGATCTCTCTCCTGCTTCCAGCCACTCCACCTGTACCATCACTTCACAGCTGCTGACCTCATTCACTTCCTTCATGTTCAGCCTCTCCCCCCCGACCCCCTTTGGCTGCTTCCCCACAGCATACAAATACGTGCTAGTATCCCCATCCTCAAAAAAATGACCCAGTCTCTCCAGCTACTGTCTCATCCTCCTCCTTCCCTTCCCAACTCTACGCCCACTGAACAGACTTATCTACAGTTGCAGTCTTGGCTTCTAATTTATCCAGGATTCACTCCAGTCTAGCTTCTGTCCTTGCCACACTAGTGAAATCACTCTCGCCAAACGCTTCAGTGACTTCTTCCTGGCCCAAATTCAGGCCTGTGCTCCATCCTCAATGACCTTTCTATGGCCTTTGGTACTGCTGATTCCCTTCTCCTCAACATCCCTTGACATCTGTACCGTTGTCTCGGATTCTCCTCCTGCGTTTCTGATCTCTCCTTTGCTGTCTCCTTTGACATTTTCTCCTCATGGCCTCTTCCCTTTCCTGTTGAAATCCCACAGGGATCTTTTCTTTGCCCCCCTCCTCTCATAACCACATGCTCAATTAATCCAATTGCCTCTATCCTGATGACTCATGGATCTGCTTCTCCACACCTCACTCGTCTTCTTCAGTCTAGCCCCACATTTCAGACTGTCTTCTTCACGTCACTCTGGGTAGCTTGCCATCAATATGGCAGAGGAGATGCATGCATGTGGTTTTGGGGCCCCTGAAAGACTGGACCCTTACTATGTATGGCAATAGATACTGAACATTTCATCACAAAAGGCTGGACTTTGGCTTTTATGCTACTTTCATGAGTAGGAGTCATTGCAAAGCTCCATCGACCCCAAAGCAGCACTGGAGAGCCTGCTCTTCAGAGAGATACTACCTCTGCAGGAGCTATGTCATCGGATCCATGATGCACCAACCCTGTACTGTTAGCCATTGTGGGCTTGGGAGGATGACCCTGTCCCTATCCCCTTTTTGTCATCTTGTTCCTCATGGGGGAGTTGAAGCAAGCTGTCCCCCACACAAGCGGCACGGGCAGTGGACAATTGTCTCCGAGAACTCCCTGCCAGGAGACGTAACAGAATATCAAGTCCATCAAAAATATCACCCCCAAAGGTAAAGACAGGGTTAGACGATGGTGGCACTTCAGAGATTGAGATGGTTGGTACATGTAGTCCACTCTATGGTGCTTTTTCACTCCTATAGTCCTTCCCATCAGAACTATCCTCCCAATCCCTGCATATCACTGTTTAGAGCGCTCCGGAAACCAAAAGCACTACCAACATCAACTGCTAACAACCACACCCAGAAATGACACTAGAAGAATGGGGACAGGAACCCAGATTCAGCTGGGACGTTTCCTCACTAACTTTACATTTATGCTTAAAGGGACCTTCCAGGAAACCATGTGTGAACATAAGAGTGTTATGTTTCTAGTGACGCTTTGCCTCTTCAAGAAGTCTTGGAATTATCTCTGGTGTAGCCTGAAATTTATGTTTAGTCCCTTGTACCAGGCCAAGTTAGCTATTTATCTACCTTCTAATAACAGCAATGTAGTGCCAGGCACACAAGAGAAAGAAACCCCTGTGAATACATAAGCAAGCAATTCCACCTAATGATCTGACAGGTGATGGGACAACTTCAGTTTCAAGTCTTGCCTATTAATGAACTGCACCCAAGAGCAGGAGAGCACGCATAGAACAAAATGATGATATCGCTGATTCACTGTCAGCAGAAACCTCCCTAGCTTGACTAAAATTTGCACACAGCTAATAACCATCAGCAGCATGGCATCTCCTATTCGGGCTCCTACCCAGCTCTTGCGACTGTTGCCTCGTTCACAGGGGAGGATGTGACAGAAATAAATGGCAAACGCCTCTGCTGTGGCACACCTCTGAACTGCTCGCTGCTTCAGCTTGCAAAAGTGCCAGGCTTTGTGGAGAACAAACCCCAGGAACAGGATCTACCTGCTCTATGAAAGAAAGAACGAACCCCATCGGATAATATTTTATTCATTGAGACTTAAATTGGGGTGTTTTATTAAAAGCTCTGGGATGTGTTTTATAGCACGTAATGGTAAAAATATCATTGTGCCAATCTCAGTCTTACAGTTGTAGCCTCTCGAAATACTTCATAAGCCTCCAGGCATAGCACTCATCTCACTCACTTACACCTTCATTATCATATGACTCATTAATCTTACCCTCTTCCTTGTTAAGACAGTGCTTGGCTAGCAGCAATATTTAGTAATATCAGAATGTTGGCAATCTCTTGCATGCTCTGTTTAAGAATTCGTATAATAATGTTCCACCAAAAGTATCTAGAAATCAAAATATAATTTTAACACTTTTTAAAACCATTGCTACATGATGGTAATTTTATGTGTTTCATTAAAATGTAATTCCTGTGTACTCTGAGCATTATGAATTGGAGTCATTAGTAAATCATTCAAAGACAAGAAGCAGGTTATTATACAAAAATGATATATTCTGAATTCATAATAAATGTTAAGAAGAATCTACAATAATATCACTCACCTGAGAACTTGCACTTGACAGATTTGCATTTAGGCAGACTCAAAATAATGGCAATTGTCAGACAATCCGAATATGTATTTTGGAATCTAGGCAAACAGTTATTTGGCATTTGTCATCCCACACCTTATTAGTATTCACTGAGTGGAATGACCTAAAGCTTGATTAGATGATGGCACACAAATCATTGTACAGGTACAGTCTTTGCTTCAAGATGAAGGGAACGCCAGCAAAGTCATAAAATTCATGTTACCTTGGCTGCTGATCCTGCAGCAACACTAGGCTCATTCCAAGGACCCTGGAACCCTCTTATACAAAAATCATTTCTTCCACATTGCATTCTGAACTTAACTGGAACTGCAAGTTACACATTGCAGTACCCTGATGCCACCTTTCTGCTTCCCCAATCCTGGAGCCACTGAGGAACAAAACAGCTCCCAGCCTAACTTTGAGCAGCCTAACAACTGCTCTAAATTACACTGGCTACAGTGATTTTGTAAGGAACTGCTCAGTTGGCCGTGCTTTCAAGCCACCTTGTAAAATCCTCAACTAAGCTGTGCTGTGAACTCCTTGGCTGCAGTGAAGGGTCTGGGCCAATATATTTATTAGTGTCTTGAAGAGGTACAGGCCCTCTGTTGGTGCTTAGCAAAAAAAAAATGGTTACCTACCTTTCGTAATTGTTCTTCAAGATGTGTTGCTCATGTCCATTCCATTGTAGGTGTGTGTGCACCCACGTGGGCGGTCATCGGAGACTTTTGCCTAGCGGTATCCGGAGGGACGGCCGTGGCGCCCTCTGGAGTGCCATGCTTATGGTGCGGTATATCAGGCACCACCGTCCCTATGCCCTCTCACTTTCTCCTTGCTGACAACTCCAACAGAGGGGCAGGATGGCGGGTAATGGAATGGACAGGAGCAACATCTCGAAGAGCAACAGTTACGAAAGGTAGGTAACCGTTTTTTCTTCTTCGAGTGCTTGCTCACGTCGATTCCATTGTAGGTGACTCAAGCAGAATTCCACGAGGTGCGCTCGCAATTCACAGCTTTGCAGATTGGAGCACTGCTCTGCCGAAGCCAGTGTCATCTCGAGCTTTCTGGGTCAGTGCATAGTGTGCAGTGAACGTGTGGACAGACAACCAGGCCGCAACCCGACAAATTTCTTGGATCGGCACCTGAGCGCAGAAGGCTGCCAAGGAAGCCTGCGCCCTAGTTGAGTGAGCCGTCATGACAGCTGGCGGGGGCATCTTTGCCGGCTCGTAACAGTAGCAGATGCAGGCCGTGATCCAGGACAAGAGTCTCTGGGTGGACACCGCGCAACCTTTCATCCTGTCAGCAACAGCCACGAACAACTGCGTTGACTTACGGAACGGCTTTGTTCTATCGATGTAGAAGGCCTGCGCGCCTCATCCATCGTGTGAGGTTTTGGACAGAGGACTGGTAAGTAAATGTCCTGGCCCGTGTGTCACTGGGAAATGACCTTGGGCAGACAGGCCGGGTACGGCCGCAGTTGGACCTTGTCCTTATAGAATACTGTACAAGGCAGCTCCGATGTGAGCGCCCTGATCTCAGACACCTGACGGGCTGAAGGTATAGCGACCAAGAAGGAGACCTTCCAGAAGAGAAGCAGAAGGGAGCAGGACACCAAGGGCTTGAAGGGGGTACCCATGAGCCGTGACAGCACAAGATTCAGGTCCCAACGGGGGGACCGGGCCCCTGACATGCGGGTAAAGGCGCTCCAGACCTTTCAGGAAACATGCCGTCATGGGATGGGTGAAAACCAACCTGCCTTGAAATGGAGGGTGGAATGTGGAAATGGCCACCAGGTGTACCTTGACAGAGGACGACAAGCCCTGGAGCTTGAGGTGCAACAGATAGTCCAGGAGGTCCTGCAGTGAGGCGGCCTCTGCACAAATGAGCCGATCCTTCGGGATTAGGAAATAACGGGAGTAGAAACCTCTTCCGTGCATGCCCCAAGGAACCTCCTCCACCGCCCCCCAAACACAGGAATTTTTCAACCTCCTGAATGAGAAGTCTCTTGAGAGAGGGGTCCCTGAAGAGGGACGGGGAAGAGAGGGAGGGGCAGCTGCGAACTGTAGGACACTATATCCAGGACCCAGCAATCTGAGGTTACCCTTGACTAGGCCGAGCGGAAAGATCGAAGACGATCCAGGAAGGGGTGGGAGGGATTTGGAGAACTGACTGGGGTGTCGCTCCCGGGTGCACCCTCAAAATTCACGCTTCTGGCCCCCGGGGTGTTTAGAGGGCCCAGGCTGTGCAGGTGAGCGGGAATAAGAGGGGCGACACCGGCTGAAACTATTGTCGCTTCTTCATGGCAGCCCCCTCAAGGTTCTGTAAGGTCTTGGAGGCGGGGATGGCCAAAAGGGCTTCCGAGCAGGTTGCAGCATATATATGCCCAACAAACGAAGAGTGGCCTCTGTATCCTTCACCCCATGCAGCCTGGCGCCCGTCTGCTCGGAGAAGAGACCAACCCCATCGAATGGGAGGTCTTGGATTGAAGTCTGCATCTCTTGCAAGAGGCCCACCGTTTGTAGCCATGAGCTACGCCTCATGACCATGATGCCGACATGGCTACCCAAGCCGCAGAGTCCACCGCATCCCAGGCCATTTGTAGGGAGCACCTGGCCCACCGCACTCAACCAGCATGCCGAACTCCTGGGCGAACCCCGTGGGAGGGACTCCTGGAACTTGCGGAAGGTATCCCACAAATTGTAGTTGTACCTGCTTAGGAGGCCCTGGTCGTTTGCCACCCGGAATTGAAGGCTGGGGATCGAATACATTTTTCTCCCAAAGAGATCCAGCCTTTTGGCCTCTTTATTCTTGGGAGTAGAGGAGGAATGGAGCTGTCGGTCCTTTTAGTTGGCCGCAGAGATGATCAACGAGCCCGCAAGTGGGTGGGTGTATAAATACTCAAACCCTTTAGCCGGGACAAAGTATTTTTTTCTCTGCCCTCTTGGAAGTGGGAGGAATAGACCAGGGAGTTTGCCACAGGGCCTTGGAAATCTTTAAGACCCCTTTGTGGGCTGGCAAGCCAAGGCAAGCCGGGGTAGAAGCAGAGAGGACATTGAACAAAGTCAGTCTGTTCGGCCAGAGCAGAGCCTGATGCTCCTTGAAGTCATCGGGTGGGCTAGCTCTCGAAGGGCCCGCCACTGCCTTGTCTGGGGACGACGAGGACGACTGGGTTACTGGAGGAGGAGGTGTGGCTTCTTCCTCTCCGGGGAGGGAGGTTTAGGGGTGGGTATCACCGGTGCCACTGGTATCACTGGCGCGGCTGGTACCACTGGCGCATCCAGTGCCATATGGGTTGCTGGTGCTGTCTGCTGTTCCTCCGAGGTGGCAGCTGAAGATCGCTGGGAAGGGGACATAACCATGACTGGCACTCCCCACGAGCCCCGGTAAGGCCACTGGGCTAGCCACTGTCCTTGGTGCCACTGCTGCGATGTCACAGCCGATGCGGTGTCGGGACCCCAATAATGTCGGTGAGATCTGGGTGAGGGGCTAAACCAGGCCTCCGGGGATTTGTGATGCAGGGGTGGGGAGCATTGTTTTGTCTCATAGGATTGACAGTGCTCTGCTACCTCTCCCCCCTCCTGACCCCCCGAGGCCACAGCAGCTGGCTTGCCCTCCTGGGGAGTCGTTACTGCTTCCTCTTGCCTCTGCTGCGCCAGAGGTCTCTGCTCCCTTCGCGCCGGGGAGGCCTGGGCATGTGCCGGTGCCGATGGGGGCTTTGGTCCCAAACTGCTCCCTTGACTCGGTGACTGACCTTTTGAGGGGCTCAGAGTTTCAGCTGGAGAGGCACTCCCTCATGGCTTGGGGTGGCCGGGCAGACCGAACTAGGTCCTTTGCCCAAAGGCCCTTGTTTTGCCTGGTGTTGGTGAGCCGTGCTTCTGGGCCTTCTTCTTAGGCACCGGGGAAATCAATCCGTGCCGGGTGGAGCCCAGTGCCAGGGGTGCATTACAGTCCGTGCAAGGTTTGAACCCGGGGGACCTGGGCATGGCCTACCTGGGGCAAAGTCCCACTGGGGACTCTATTAACTAACTACAACTACCTAACTAGAAAAAACAATTAAAACTATTTACAAAGCCTTAAGGCTGAAGAGCTCTTAACGAGGCAGGAACAACCGCTAACCTCTTGCGAAGCAAGGGAGAGAGGCACTCCGACTAACCACCACAGGTGGTAAGAAGGAACAGAGGGCGTAGGGACGGCGGCGCCTGATATAACGCACCATGAGCACGGCACTCCAGAGGGCGCCACAGCCGTCCCTACAGATACCACTAAGTCTCTGACAACCACACACGTGGACGCTCACACACCTACAATGGAATCAACATGAGCAAGCACTCAAAGAAGAAGAATACTTAATAACAAAAATTAGTTAATTATGATTAGCAACAAGCCTAGCGGGACGTGATCTACAAACTTCTTCTGTATAATTACTTTTACAACTTGTTCTCTTACTGGGCCAGATTCTGATACTCTTGAGGGGTAGTACTTTACTCGTCCAGGAGTCCCACTGCTGTTCAACATGAACAAGGTGGGCAGAATCCGGCCATAAGGCCTCACAGCTGGGTCACTTTCTCAGAAAGCTGGAACTTGGCGGGGTTTTTTCCTCATCACAGATGCTTTAACTGAATTCCTGCATGGCAAATCATGCACAGCTGACACAGACGTTCAAAAATAATGAAAGCGGGGGAGGGAGCTAGTTTCTATATTTTTTTTAAATTTATCGAAAGAAATCTACAGCATTTTAACCTTGGTCTGTGTATACTGTAAGCATTTGTAAAAGTGCCCAAAGACACAGGGGATAGGCAGGCCTACGCAACGCAATAATTCAATCAGTGGTTCTCAGCCTTTTCCATAGCACCACCTCCTTTTCCATGCTTTGAGGGACCACACTCCCATTTAGCAATATGGGAATATCAAGGTGGAAGTGACACCTGTTTGAAAACCCACTGGGGTTCTGACCGCCAGGCTCCGAATCCCAGAATTAAACTAAGTAACTAATGGTGGTCACATCACACTACCTATCAGTCCCCAGCCCAAGCTGGGGCAGAGAATGATCAATCAGCGGACCGAATTTGGTGATGAATCCTGCTCATGTGCCACCTCAGGCACATTGCACATATGCTAAGATTACATTGTGCCAATGTAGATAAGATAGTAGGACTAGATGGACAATGGGTCTGATCTGGTTTTGCGATTCCTAAGGTATAGGCCACCTGAAGTTTAAATTCGAGACAGTATTCTCCTCAGTTCCTTCCCTGTACTATTATTTATGTCCGTATACTGTTCCTGCCCTTTGTTCTCTGCTGTTGGATCCCAATCCAAATCCCCACTGAAGTTAATAGCAAGACTCCAGGAAATTTTAATGGCAGCTGAACTGTGGGGCCCCTAAATAGCTGCAATGTTCCATAGAAGATTGCATTTTGGTGGTGGCTGAAATGTTCCCTCTATAATAGGATTTGTATACCAGTTTGTAAAGGCTTTGGGATCCATCATAATGAAAGGTGCTACATAAATGCAAAATATTAAATAATATCTGCACCTGTGTGTGTGTGTATATATATATATTATATATATATAAAATCTCACCTCAGCAGAACAATTTGTTAGAAAACTATATTCTAGCTGGAGGGGTAGCAACCATTATACTAAGGTTGCTTAATGGTTTCCATTTTAAGCCCCCTGCTTTCAGTCATGCAGAACTTTCTGCCACTTGCACATTTTGGCTGATATTTTTAGGCCTGTTCTCTGCCTGAAGGTGGATTTTGAGTGAAAAGAGTTCAGCTATTATAAATACAAAAAGAGTGATGGGGGAGGGGAATTTTCTTACTACAACAAAAAATCCTTAAGGCCTAGCCAGCTGAGAGCAGAACGTAGACATCTGGCATAGAAACAGCACTCAAAGCATCTTTGAGTTTTCCTATAAAGTCGGATTTAGACTTGACTGACTTAGTGACCCTTTAAAAATAGCATGTTGTTCATGTCCAGGCTTTTTTGTTAAGTCCATCAAGTGCACATCTAAGGACGGTTGCACCACTCATACAGCAATGACCACTAATCTGTATAGCAAAACCGTACTGAAGAGTCTCACGGACTGGGGCAAGGGGTCTGTTGGTGCCCGGGGCTCAATCCCTGCTGGTCTTTTAAAGCGTGAAAGGCAGCAGCTGGTGATACAACTGGGCTCCACTTTAAAGGAGGATTTTGTAAGACCCAATTAGTAAGAATGTTACTGAATTGGTTACATAAAACAGGTGGGGGTGAGGGGCTTAAGCAGTGAATAGCAAAAATTAATATTTGTTTTACATCACCAAGTTATTTTTAGGTAACAGATGCTACATTTAAGCTTGCTGATGAAGCAAATTTTAGTCAAGATGCGGAGACTGGTGTCACTTCACCTTGAGGTGAGATACTGCACTACAGGCTTGGCGTGAAAAAGCTGAAATATTCCCCCTGCCACACTATGGATACGACAAGCAAAGGAGAGGAATTAAATAAAGACATGCAGATACCACTTGGCCTATTTAATGGGGGGCCTGGAGGTCTGGGTTGCTAATGCCTGTATGGCTTATGCTCTGCACATCTTTTATGTACTTTCAAGCCCCAGACAGCTTCTTGCAACAGGATAAATTTCTCCTAAATTAGACTGGCAGACAGGATTATTTTTAAAGGTCATATGCTACTATTTCTGCCTGAGCGTTCTGGACATGACTGACAATTGCTTTTAAGTGGCAGCTAACAGACATTGAACTGAAGATGAGCATGATATTAGTGATGAGTGAACTGCCCCTATGGTTGCGGAAGAAACTGCTGAGTAAGTGTCCATGAGGTGATACCTCCATATGCAGCAACAGACAACTTCCTGCTCCCATCTTTAACAATGCCATAGGTGCATGTAACGCTCATATAGACAGACAAGGTCCCTGACCCAAAGAGCTTACAGTCTAAAGACCTGATCCAAAACCCACTGAACTCCATTGGAGTCTCTCCATTGATTTTAATGAGCTTTGGATCAAGCTCTAAACCCTGACCTCAGACATAATTATTATTCTCATTGACTTTAATGGGAGTATCTGAGGTCAGAATTTGTCCCAACATGGGGCATTGAAGTCAGTGGGAGTTTTGCCATTGATTTCAGTGGGTGTAAGATCAGGCTCAAAGTGAACAATAGAGTGAAATTAAATATATTGAACTCTTTCTTTAGTGACCACTTGGGGGCCAGCAAGAACACGTCAGCTAATTAGAGATGGCCTCACTAACGGCTAAGGGGCTGATCCTCAGCTGTTAATGTCATAATGCCATTGAAATCATAATTGGACTGGAAACTTCGGAAATTCTTTGAAGAGGTCACATAATACAAGGCATTACTTAGCAGGAGTGGTCATTAGTGCAGACTTGATTGTATTCTACATTGGCCTATGTCAGGGGTCGGCAACCTTTCAGAAGTGGTGTGCCGAGTCTTCATTTAGTCACTCTAATTTAAGGTTTCACGTGCCAATAATATATTTTAACTATTTTAGAAGGTCTCTTTCTACAAGTCTATAATATATAACTAAATTATTGTTGTATGTTAAGTAAATAAGCTTTTTAAAATATTTAAGAAGCTTCATTTAAAATTAAATTAAAATGCAGAGCCCCCGGACGGGCGGCTAAGACCCAGGCAGTGTGAGTGCCACTGAAAATCAGCTCGCGTGCCGCCTTTGGCACATGTGCCAGAGGTTGCCTACCCCTGGCCTATGCTTTATAAAAGAAGGTATCATGTTGAAAGTTTAACGGTAGTGAGATCACTAAAGAGTCCAACACAAGGTGGGATTTTACCCAGATAAGTTTCCTCATCCATGGATGGGCAGGCTGTGGTATCATGAAAAATTACTTTTTTGCATGACTCATGTTCACAACAATAAAATTGAGATTTACCAGGAAGTCGCATAGATCAAGAATATTTTTTGTCAAAATATCCAAGCAGATCTTAAATGTGTACAACAAGCATGTTTCTGAACATAAAATGCATCCATTAAGGGTACTGACAAAATAGGCAAAAATGAAGACTGTCTAAAGTGGTAATGAAATACCTTTATGAATCTAAATAACCAGTCAGACAAGAATCGTATTGAGGATTAGCTCCAAACATCTGGAAACACAATAAAACAGTTACTTTATTTTTGGACTTAGATTGAAATGAAAGGAAATCTGTTTAGTCTCTTTCTTTTAGATTCTGCCTTAATTTTTAATTTTGAAAACGCAGAAATTGATCAGTTATGAAAATAAAGAATATATTGAATATATTAAAGTAAAATATTTGAATTATCAGACCCCAAAGAGTACCAAAAATACACAACATTTAAAGGGCCAGTGCCAAAAAGCTTAGGGTCCTGATTTTTTTCTGTTATTTATATATTTAGTTTCTGCTGGTCTTCCTCATGTTGGAATGAATGGGTCAACTCAAGGAGAAAGGTATTACACAACCAAGGAAAGAGTGGCAGAATCTGGTCCTGATTTATTTATGCGACAGAGTTAAATGTTAACTGTAAAATAGGTAGACTGCCAAAAGACACGAAGTCCAGAACCAAAGGTCTTAAAATCTAAGAATGAACTGCTCCCTAAAAGCTACATTAAGATGTGGTGCATGTGTCTCATCTTATATATCTTCTGAAAAGCTGTTTAAAAAACATGAGATGTGGTGTCAAGCTTTTGTGTAAGTCTGAATCTCATCTCCATAAGCTAACAGTAGCGTTTCTATTTCTTCTAAAGATCAAAAAGATTGGGACTGTTCAGCTTGGGAAAGAGGCAACTGAGGGGAGACACGATAGAGGTCTATAAAATCATGAATGGTGTGAACATGAATAAGGTAGTGTTACTTACCCCTTCACAACACATGAACATGGGGTCATCCAATGAAATTAATAGGCAGCAGGTTTAAAACAAACACAAGGACATTCTGCGTTGTGTGAAGAAGTGTCAACCTGTGGAATTCATTGCTAGGGTATGTTGTGAAGGCCAAAAGTATAAACTGGGATCAAAAAATCAGATTTATTCATGGAGGATAGGTCCACCAATGGCTATTAGCCAAGATGAATACAACTCCATGCTCTGGGTATCCCTAAAGCTCTGACTGCTAGAAGCTGGAACTAGACAACAGTTGATCGCTTGTTAAAGTGCCCGGTTCTGTTCACTCCCTCTGAAGCACCTGGCACCAGCTACTGTCAGAAGACAGGATACTGGGCTAGACTGACCACTGCTCTGACCCAGTATGACCATTGTTATGTTCATAGGCAATCACCCCCTTCCTGGGATATGCCTGTTTCTATATTACATGAGTAGAATATCTGGATACTAACAACATTCTGAGCCTTCTTTCAGTACAGTATGTGTATTTCCAAAAGATTAAGCAAGGCTGGAGGTAGAATGAGGCAAATAAGTAGCTTAGCATGAGCTCCATCTGTGTTTTTTTTCTCTTTGATGAAACTAGAAATTAATTGGGACAGGACTACAGAATATACAGTATAAAACCATCATGTCCATTGTCCTTCCGCATTTCTAATGGTTAACTACATTGAATCACAGATCTACCACCATCTGGTAATACCACAAAATAATTTTAAAAACTGTTTCTATCAGATTCCAAGCTGCTGAACCATTTTTCCACATTCTAGAATCCATCCACTTTACCTAATCCGCCTATAACACCATCTCCAAATTATCCTCATTCTCTCTCTCCAAATCATGCTAAAACAGTGGGTCTCAAACTTTTTTACTGGCGACCTCTTTCACACCGCAAGCCTCTGAGTGCGACCCCCCTAATAAATTAAACACACTGTTGAATATATTTAACACCATTATAAATGCTGGAAGCAAGCAGGGTTTGGGGTGGAGGTTGACAGCTCGCGACCCCCCATGTAATGACCTCATGACCCCGAGAGGCCCCAACCCCCAATTTGAGAACCCGTGCTAAAACCTCCGTTTCTTCCAGTTTCTTGTAAAATCAACATTTCCAAAGCAGTGTGTGTATTACCAGCACTATGCAGCTTAACCAGGGCCAATGGGCAAACATGAATTTTTATTATAATAAAGGGAAACCTTAAGAGTATTGTAGCAGGAGACCAGCCAAAACCTCAAACTCAGATAACGCAGGGCACAATGAATGAACAAAACAAAAAAGCAGAATCATTGGGACTCAGTGGGATAGGCAATTTTTTTTTTAAATAAGACCCCTGCACCTGTGGTCTACAAGGTTATCATTATCACTCTAGTACAAGTCTGAGTTCCACCAATTACTTTATACCAGGCTCCCCCCCACCCCGCTATTTTTTTTGTTTGTTTCACACAAAGAAAAATTCTGTCTAGAAGACATCATGGCTTTATAAGTGAGGAGTATATTAAATTCATCTGTTGCTCATCACAAATTCATTCATGGTGGTTGACTGTATAATTTTTGTGCTATCACACCAGGTCAATTACATGTTGTGTTTCTAATGGATTATGTTAATTTCCCTATACTGGTAATAGGATGGCGCAGAGCTGCATGCCTCCAAGGAAGCCCCAGGTTTCAGAGTGAGTGCTCTATTCAAGGTTCTTCCAGTCCCTTGTTCTGCCTGCATCAGACACCCCCTGAAGCAATTCTGCCAGTTATGCTATATAATGCTCAGTACTTGCTGCAGGTCCTCCAGAGGCTTGATCCTGCAAGGGTCAATGGGACCTGTGGGCACTCAGCACCTTGAAGGATTGGGGCCTAATAATTTGTGGACTTCATCTTTTCTTAATTATTGGGGATTTTTTCATATCCAACCATTCAACCTTTAAATATCTATTCAGAAGATCAAAACAATTTAAAAAGCAGTTATGAGCTCCTAAGCTACACTATTTGATGTTCATCCTCATTCAACGTCGGGCAAAGAATATTATGCACTCTAGAGTACTTGAGAAGCTAAATGGTACTGCTGAGGCATAATCTTGCTCCCAGCAACAGAGAATGTTTCTAAGAAATAAGGTTTGGAATAAAATGGTATGAAATAATGACTGCATTTGTTCTTATTCAATAGATCCAGGCAGGTTCTCAAGAGATCCAATTTCCAGTATCTTGGGAGAGAACCACCACCAAAACATAGGAAACCCAGATGTAAATGCCTTTAATGCAGAGCAAAGAGGAATGGGTACTAAAATCAACTGTTGTCTGCTGCATAATCATCAGTCTTTTGAGTGCCACCCCCCAGGCACTTACTGGGTCATGTCATTTATCAAGTCTATCATAATGCATGAACAGTTGGTTGAAAAAGCATACAGTGCACCCGGAGGCCACAGGAGTGCTGCCTCCTTGGAGGTACTGGGGCACAGAAGGGGTCATGCAAACATTCAAACTAAAACATCATTTTGTTACATGTGGCTGAAGACTATTTATTCCAGTATTCAGGGCTGCCTGTAGCTCTGCTGTCAGAGTTTTCAATTCCTTACCATCTGTACCTGAAGAACAATACTCTGGGCAACATTCAGCTCTGTGTGCTGGACGGGATGCAGGAGGCCGTGTTGTGGCTAGAATCCCAAAGACACAAATGAGCCAGAATTCCTCCTGGAGATTCTCTGGGTTTTCAGAGAGAGAGCGCGAGAGAGAGAGCGCGAGCGCACTTTAACCCTCTGGGGTGGCTAAAACCATAGCCCCTCCAATAATTCACCCCACCAAACCCTTCTTTGGGACAAAATGGAGCAAAGACCATACTCCCAATGGGATGCTGTCCAACCCCCATGGCAGAGAATATCTTGCACCTTCCCAGCCTCCTTGCATGGTCACACAGGGTATGTCTAAACGCAGGGTTGAGTAGAACTCAAGTGAGCAGAACCTGGGTTTGTTAACCTAAGACTTGAGCATCTACACTCATTCCTAACCCCAGATTAGGATTTTTGAACCCTGGGCCACAACCTGGGGCTCCAGTGTTTACATTGCATTATGCGGGCACAAGTCCAACCACATGTATCTCAGACTACTTAGTGCCCTCCCAAAATGAGGCCACTCTAGCCCTTTATGGCGCAGTGTGGGGAAACTTGCCTGTCCACCAAACTTGCCTGTCCAGAGGACAAAAAATTGGCCCATAGGATTGTGGGACACTTTTGGTGGACTCCCAGAGCACAAGTCTAATGGGGCTGTGTCTATGCTGCAGAGCAATAGGGCTGGAATCCTGGATCCCAGCTTGACTCAGCTCAGACGGTCCTCGCCCTCAAGATACTGGGACCGGAGGTCTGAGCCCTGGGTTAGTGCAATTTGACAGACAGAAAGGGGGGCTAGGCATGAGTCTGAGTTCAAACCCTGGGTTTACACTGCAGTGTAGACATATCCACAGAAACCAACCACAAGCTGACATCTTGTATTTAGGTCACTGAGTCCCTCAATCTATTTCTCATTAGAATCAATAGAATATCAGGGTTGGAAGGGACCTCAGGAGTCCAACCCCCTGCTCAAAGCAGGACCAATCCCCAACTAAATCATCCCAGCCAGGGCTTTGTCAAGCCTGACCTTAAAAACCTCCAAGGAAGGAGATTCCACCACCTCCCTAGGTAACCCATTCCAGTGCTTCACCACCCTCCTAGTGAAAGTTTTTCCTAATATCCAACCTAAACCTCCCCCACTGCAACTTGAGACCATCACTCCTTGTTCTGTCATCAGGTATCATTGAGAACAGTCTAGATCCATCCTCTTTAGAACCCCCTTTCAAGTAGTTGAAAGCAGCTATCAAATCCCCTCTCATTCTTCTCTTCTGCAGACTAAACAATCCCAGTTCCCTCAGCCTCTCCTCATAAGTCATGTGCTCCAGCCCCCTAAGCATTTTTGTTGCCCTCCGCTGGACTCTTTCCACATCCTTCTTGTAGTGTGGGGCCCAAAACTGGACACACTACTCCAGATGAGGCCTCACCAATGTCGAATAGAGGGGAATGATCACGTCCCTCGATCTGCTGGCAATGCCCCTACTTATACAACCAAAAATGCTGTTAGCCTTCTTGGCAACAAGGGCACACTGTCGACTCATATCCAGCTTCTCATCCACTGTAACCCCTAGATCCTTTTCTGCAGAACTGCTTCCTAGCCATTCGGTCCCCAGTCTGTAACAGTGAATGGGATTCTTCCGTCCTAAGTGCAGGACTCTGCACTTGTCCTTGTTGAACCTCATCAGGTTTCTTTTGGCCCTATCCTCTAATTTGTCTAGGTCCCTCTGTATCCTATCCCTACCCTCCAGCATATCTACCACTCCTTCCAGTTTAGTGTCATCTGCAAACTTGCTGAGAGTGCAATCCACGCCATCCTCCAGATCATTAATGAAGATATTGAACAAAACCGGCCCCAGGACCGACCCTTGGGGCACTCCGCTTGAAATCAGCTGCCAACTAGACATGGAGCCATTGATCACTACCCATTGAGCCCGACGACCTAGCCAGCTTTCTATCCACCTTATAGTCCATTCATCCAGCCCATACTTCTTTAACTTGCTGGCAAGAATACTGTGGGAGACCATATCAAAAGCTTTGCTAAAGTCAAGGAATAAAGTATTGCTCTCGTTGAGTGAGTCATACACAGAGACACTAATTACAGAGTGCCTGACAATTACAAATAGGCCAAAGCCACAGAATGTGATCTGGATGTGAACTTTCTTAAAGGTTGGTGTGTTTGGATCCCAGGATTTAGTTTGGCCCATGATACACGTAGGGACCCGCTGCAAAGTGCTGTCCTGGCTCTAAATTTCTCCAGAATTTGAAGGTGTTTGAATTCAAGATTCTGGTTCAGGCCCATCTTTGCTTACAATATTCAGGCAGGTTAATAAACAACTAATCAAACTATCCTAGAAATAAGCAATGCAAAAATCTTGAGCTGTGTTTCAAAACAGCCTGAGTCGCTGCCCAGGTAACACATGGTAAAGGGGTTCACTGAATAGGGGCTAAGTGTGTGGAGGCATAGGGTGGTATTTAGACAAATTACTTAAGAATTCGCTGCTGGTCTTTAGCTGCAGAGTGCCAAAGGAACTAAGACCCAACCTCTCAAGGCCTCCGTTCTCTGGAAGTGCTTCAGTTTTGACTTTGAACAGCATGTTTGAGCACTGTATGCATTTTATAGTTTCTTTTTGGTCACTCACAATGGCTTACTTTGATCTCTGAGCTTGTGAATAGGTTGAGTCTAATTAAGAAGTGAGGCATATGGTGGGGTAAGTTACATCCCTTCCATACACAGTATCCTAGATCTAATTATATCTGTTCTAACCACAGCTGAGAGAGTCTGAGGCCTGGTCTACACTGGGGGGGTGGGGGAAGGGATCGACCTAAGATACACAACTTCAGCTACGAGAATAGCGTAGCTGAAGTTGATGTATCTTTAGTCGACTTACCTCGCATCCTCACGGCGTGGGGTTGACTGCCGCCGCTCCCCCATCGACTCCGCTTCCGCCTCTCGCCGCGGTGGAGTACAGGAGTCGATGGCAGAGCGATCGGGGATCGATTTATCAAGACGCGATAAATCGATCCCCGCTAGATCGATCACTACCCTCCGATCCGGTGGGTATTGTAGATGTACCCTGCGTGAGTCTAACTTACACACCAAGCAGCTGGAAGATGGTGCGGGAAAGCATAAGCTAAAGTACCTCCCTCCCTACTTTATATGCAAAAGATAGTGCTAATGCACACATTTATTATTTCCCTTTGCCACAAAGAGAAAAGCCAAGTCACAAGTCATATGTTTTCAAAGACTAGAGTAATATTTTGATGCTGACACATATTGCGGATGAATTCCACCAACCAGCTTTCATTTACTTGGCTGTGCTGACCTCCAGAGTCAGGCATTCTGCATGGCACATCCATCATCTTCGTACCAAACTTTCGACCCACTGCTACTCATTCAAGCGAGATTTTCATTGGAGTGGTTGCTAAGGAGGTGTTGGAGTGACTGCTTTCTGACTTAGCGACATGGAGCCCACGTTTATCCGTTGTTGACTCAAACTGCTACATACACAAGCAACTGCAGAATTAGATAAGAAAAAACTACCTGGGCGTTACAAAGAAAAGCATGTGTGGCAACACATGGGAAATCAGATTATAAAACCTAATCCTATGCCCAACTGAGAATGTCCTGTGAATTAATACACACGACAAAAGCTGCAGAGCCAAAGTTATCAGTACCCCACATGGAGATGGAACGTGTGAAAACTGCGTTCCCAAGTCTAAAAGAAAAGCAGAACCATAGCTAGTCATGCGAACTGTGTTGGAATGACAACCTTACCCACCTGTCTGTGCAGCAGGAAGGGAGTCACTACTATTGTTTTTCTCTTAGATTGGCACACAAAGGGTTTTCTATTCTCATGTTTCTGGATTAAGGTGTAGTTCGGCATAATACTGAGGGCATTATAAAAGATGCACCATAAAACATACAGACGTGCAATGCTGCTAAGTTAATATTACTTTGACGGGCAGGGTGTACACATCCACACACACCCTTCAGTGGGGTTAGAAAATGCATAGAGCTGGACTTTGACATTAGGCACAACGATGAGCAAGGGGTGGTGTGTAGGCCTGGATTAACCCACGTGCACTTGCACAGGGCATCCATCTCAGAGTGGCCCTGCTCACTGGCATTGCAACGGGACAAACGTGCGTGGAGCTGTGCCCCCCACATGCTAGGTTACACCACTCACTCACTCAGCCCTCACTACGTGAGTGCAGGGCAGGCGAAGAGAGAGAGCACAGCCATTGGGTGGCTGGGATTGGGAGGAGTCACCCAAGCCTGGGACAGGAGCGCAGCGCTGACCGGGGGGTTGCCAGCGAGGGATGGTGAGTGAGGGAAGGGGGGCAAGTTATTGGTGGGCTCGGGGGTGAGGAGTGTTGGAGGCTGCAGGGTGAGGGGTTGGGGTGAGTGGGCAATGGGGGGGTGGAGTGAGTTGTGGAGGGCTGTTGGGGGTAAGTTGGAGTCAGTGACCAACAGGGCTGCAGCATGGGAGAGGGGTGGAACAGGATGGACGTCAAGGCTGCTGGGATGTAGGGAAGGTGGTCAGGATAAGTGGAGGGTGGTGGAGAGTTGTTGGGGTTCTGTGGGGGGTGGGAGAGCTTTGCTGAGCAGCCCCTGTTCATGTCGTGCAGGGCTGGCAGCAGCTGGGACAGAGGCAGAGCGCAGGCGCAGTGCTGCTCTGTCGTGACAGAGAGGGCAGCAGGACCAAATTTGAGCGAAAGAAGCATGGGCAATTCCCATAGTGTACCAGGCCCCCAAAGTATTTAATCCGGTTGTCATGGTACATAAACACCACCAACCCAGGAAGCACTGTGGTTCAGAGACACATTCCCTTCCCTCCTTTATCTGGGGATGGCACTAAACTGCTGACCTCTATCAAAAACAAATTACAGACAAATTGTACTGGCTGACAATTGGGGGGGGGGGTGGTTGTGGAGCCAATTCTTTGCCCTTTCATTCTCTCTCCCATTCACTCCCTACTTGCCTGCTCCTGGGAGGCGAGGGGATAGATAAACAGCCCTGCCTATTCCTACATGCTCGGTTACAAGGTCCGCGTGGCAGAGAGGTGTAGGGGGCAGCCGGAGAGTGATTCCCCCATCATCCCCTTGGGTTTGTCACTCCCACATGAAATGATACTAATTCATCACTTCAGTATTGCTAATCTCTGGGGACCAAAAACCTGTGTTATTTTCTCCACAACACTCACTCTTTTTCAATAGTCAAAATCAAATCCAATTGCCCAGGCGTCCTGTCACTTTTTATCTCATCATGATATTCTAGTGCATTTCAACGGTTTTCACTTTTTAATCTCTCTCTCCACTCGGCTAAACGCAGTCCAAATCAGTGGGGGCACGTTTATTATTTACTTACTTCCCCCTATGCCATTTTAAGCAAACTTAGATTTTTTCCTAATTCTGAGTCTGTTCCAGGAGGACAATTTAAATATGGATCCTGAGCACAATAGATCATAAAAATAGCAATATTCAGACTTTCCTACCCACACGCCCTGTAATGTTAGTTCATATTTAAGGGTTTTTACTTTTTGTAAAACTAAAACAACTGAAAATGCCCATTAGCGTGTGTACACACACGTGCATAGATACACTCAATAGCTCTGGGGAAACACAATGGCACAGAGGATTGCCGCTGGGATATCCACTTTCATATCCAGGTGCCCTGTTGGAATCCTCTCCCCTCTTTCAGGCCCTGCTTTCACACCCCGATCTCTTTCCTCCACACCTCCCTTACCTTGTGCCATGCCACGTTGCCTCTTCCCCTTGCTCCCAATTCTTCTGTGGCCTTGTCCTCTCCCCAGTCTTCTCTCTCTCTGCCACACCTCTACTCTCCTGCCAGCATCCCTGCTTCTCTTGTAGGCTCTCCCCTCCTCTCACGGACGGCACCTTTGCCTCCCTTGATGTCTCTCTCATTCCCCCATCTCGTGAGCGCTCTCACCCCTGGGGGGCATCCCCACCTTTCACTGTTCTCTCAGTCCTCCATTCCACCCCCTGGAGGCTTCATAATCTGATGGGAGGATGTATTAGCTGCCATTGCCAGCTAAGGGAACATGTGCCCACGCTGATCATACCCCTCCCTGCTTGGCAGCACTGTTATGACTCAGGCCTGTGGTGTTTCTGTCCATCACCCCTGCAGCTGGCCCTGGATATTCTGACCTCTAAAAAGCATCAGCCAGGAAATTCCCTAAAGATAGCTCCGATAGAGGATATGCATATAAGATAAGCCTCTCATAACAGGTGTGACACCTACTCAAGACAGGAGCAGCAGATGCCCGGTGGGTGTTCTGACACCTGCCGCTATTCATCTTATTATTGAACTCTTAGTATGACAGATGAGAACATGCTGTAGTAGCTGTGCAGCAGGTAGTGCAGTAACATGGACCACCCCCTCTTGAACACACTCCATGCTATACCTAAGGTGTCACCCGTTATCCTTGGCCCACCAAGTGGTTTTCCTTCAACAGTCGGTATGATCAGAGTGAAGCACACTGGGCCACTTTCAGCCCGGGTGTCAGCCCATTCTAGCATGGAACATGTTCCCGGTAGGTTTTTCGCATGGCTGCATCATCCAGCGCAGAACGATTGCCAGGGTGATGTTCTAATTTCTAAGGTCTATTTGTCATGCTAGGAATCTGATACTAATGAGATAGATGAAGTCCGGTGGCAGTCACCTTCCTCAGAACACCAAGCAGGGGTCACTTCTTTTCACTTCCTTCTGGCAGCATTCATATGTGAATGGTTTATGAATCACAGCCACCACAGATGTGAAGCATTAAATAAGCTTCCTGTATTATTCTCAATCATTATTATTCTTACAGCACCTTAATCAACTATTAGATGTGAGTTAACGAAGGGGTTCCCAGACAGCGGGAGGAAGGAGCAGGAGAGTTATAGCCATAGAATCACACGCTCACTTGGTTTAGGTAATTAGATGGTTAGACACACAAATACCCAGAGATCACAACTCAACAGTGCGCGAAAAATACATGCACAGTTGTTGCAGGTTCCAATTATGACCACAAAAGGGAAGCTGCCTCCTTGAAAACTTATCCCCAAAAATGTCTCTATGCTTCCAGAATATGGATCTTTTCTGATTTTTCTTATTTGACTGCAGTTTAAACATGGCCTGTGTTAAATATATTCTTCCAAAAAGTAATTCATAACGCGTTCATGGGAGATTCCAAGAGGAGTTATTAAAGCTGTGACAGACAGTGCATTTCTAGGCAATTAGAGAGTCTCTCCCAGCAGGTATATTGAAACGAAGAGTTGCACAATAGTCACAGACTGCAAGACTTAGAACAGCCAGTGCTCCAGCACGTGTAACATTTAGTCACAGGAAAAGGCAGGTGCTCTCAGAGCCCAGAACACAGGAAGGGGGGCTCCACATTCGTCACTGTGAAAGGGAAGGTGTTTTATGTGTTGCTTAGGGAGAAAGGGATGGAGAGGTGACAACTGGGGGGAAGTAGAGCAGGTTCACCTAAAACTCGTTTCCTGCTGCCAAACATTGCCTTGCATCCCTTCCAAAGCCCCCAGATACTAATCGCTTCACCCCACTGCCTCACCTCAGGACCCTCCACCACCCTCCCCTTCACCCTCGCCTTCGGGACCCTCCACTCCACCCCTCAGCTTAACCTGCAGGACCCTCCCAACCCTCCTCGACAAGTCCCATCTAACCTTCATGGCCTATCACAATTAAAACCCTCCCAGCCACTTCTGTATTTCCCCTATTACACTGTTGAGAAAGGAGTCCTGATTTTTCGGTCCCTACCATCAGGCTAGTACCCTCTACTCCTTCAAAACACCTCTCAAAACCCACTGCTGCTGTGACGCCCCCAGATAACTAGCCATCATTTTAAGAGGTAGGCTGAGGGCAGACAGCTGAGGTACCTTATTACTTATTTACTGAGGTCAGTACAAACGTTTATTTTTATATATTTTAGAGTTATGTGTCTAGCAACATATGAATCACCACACTAGTTCAGGTTCCTGGTCCATCTAGTCCACTAGCCTGTCTCCATCCATGCCCAGCAAGAGGAGATTCAAACAACAGTGCACAAAAGCCCTCAGTGGAAACCAATGGAATAATCTTCCCTCTGGGAAGGCCTCCTCCTAACAACAATTAGTTAGAGCAGGGGTGGGCAAACTACGGCCCGCGGGCCGGATCCGGCCCCTCGGGGCTTTGGATCCGGCCCGCAGGAATGCCCCCCATGGCGCTGCGGGCCCCACGCCGCTCTGCAGAAGCGGCCCTCGGGTGGGGGGGCAGAGGGCTCTGTGCGTTGCCCTTGCCTCCAGGCACTGCCCCCCGCAGCTCCCATTGGCTGGGAACAGGGAACCGCGCCAATGGGAGCTTCGGGGGAGGTACCTGGAGGCGCAGTAAAGACAGTGCACGCGAGCCCTCAGTCCCACCCCCCGGGGCTGCAGTGCTTCCTGGAGCTGCGCAGGGCTAGGGACAGGGCAGGCATGCAGGGAGCCTGTCCTGGCCCCGGTGAGCATTGCTGCCACCCCAGTGCCGCTTTAGGTAAGTGGTGCCAGGCCAGACCTCAAACCCCTCCTGCACCCCACCCCCCAACTCCCTGCCTTAAGCCCCCTGCCTGCACCTTGCACCCCTCCTGCACCCCAACTCCCTGCCCTGAGCCCCCTCGTACATCCCGCTACCCTCCTGCACACCAATCCCCTGCCATGAGCCCCCTCATACACTCCATACCCCTCCTGCACCCCACCCCCCAACTCCCTGCCAGCACCTTGCACCCCAACCCCCGCCCTGAGTCCCCTCGTTCACCCCGCAACCCTCCTGCACCCCAAGCCCCTGCCCTGAGCCCCCTCCTGCACTCTACCCCCTTCCCTCCCACCACACTCCCTCCCACACCCCAACCCCTGCCCTGCATACAATTTCCCCAACCAGATGTGGCCCTCAGCCCAAAAAGTTTGCCCACCCCTGAGTTAGAGACTGGTGTAAGCCCTGAAGCATCACGTTTTAAAACCCCTTCAAACTTTTTTTTCCTGGCATTTACTGTTATAACTCTGGATAGTCTTGTTATCCATATGCATGTGCACTCTGAATTTTGCAACCTTTTCCACCTCAACCACATCCTGTGGCAATGAGTTCCACCGTTCAGTTATGCAGTTTCCCTATCTGTGAAAATGGGGATAATGACACTAACCTCCTCTGTAAAGTGCTTTGAGATCTACAGCTAAAATATGCTATGTAAGAAATAGGTATTATTAATTTTTATCATTGTGTGTGTGGGAATCCAGAATTTACTTTATGTATAAGATCATATTATATCTATCTATATAGATATATCTGATTGTTTCCCACTCCCCTACCTTTTATATATTGCTTGTCTTCCTATAGTATAAGCTCATAGGGGCAAGGACCATGTCTGTCTATAGCTGTGTACAGTGCCTAGCCCAATGGGGCTCTGACCCTGATTTGGGCCCTCTGGGTGCCAGGACAGAACAAACAGTAGCAATAATGACAGTGCAGCAGGTTAGTGTGGGATGCAGCTTCATAAAGGGTTTCTCAGTCCCTATGAGATACTGTGAAATTCTGAGGCGTAAAGTTGCCACAGAAAGGTGCTGACGCGACAGGCGTAGGAGGCTGTCTCTGGCGCTGGAAATTTTCTTAACGTTCAGAATAAGGGAACTAATTGTAGAGGAAGGTAACGGAACACACATCTCTACCCACAGTGGTTTACTGGGTAATTGCAGGTCTACGGATTCTATTGGAGTGCTCAGGGCGTAATGCATTGTACAGTTCCATCACTGAATGCACCTGTGTTTGCACTGCCCAGCGCTTGCGCTGCATGTAAAGGGACAATATATTACCTAGTTGCTCCACATAGGGACAACGCTGCCTAGGAGCAGCCCAAAAAGCCAGGCTAGGCATTGAGAGGAGAAATCCCAGGCCCAATGGCTAAACACAGGTCCTAGAGGTGAGGGAGGGGGAAGGAGTGCATTTTGGAGCACTTTCTCCAGTTCTACCCTGTCCACCCATGTTTCACCCTCGCTCATGCGCTGGCTACTGTCACCAGAGATCTCTCACACACAGCAGGCTCTGCATAATGCACAACACCTGCACCCCCTGCCCCCAATACCTCCGTTTTACCAAGCTTCACTGCCAGGGGACCCCCTTAAGTATACAAACACGAGAAGCCACCTGACTAGAACTATACAGCCGGAGATCATCAGCCCCAAGATGATGATAGAACTAATCCACTGAACATCACTAACCCTGATCTCCCACCTTTAACCACCCCCAACACACCCTTCACACCAACCCCCGTCTAAAAGCCCAAGACAAAAGATGAGATTTCCCCATCATGGGCAGCCGTGGTAACTTCCACAGTGGTTCTCATGCCAGAAGACTACCCTCCTCTCAAACCACTCCCAGTGATATCAGCCACATCTACTTGGAAACAAGGCATCGGTCCTGTATCTGGGCCAAAGGGGGTGTACCTTAGATTTAGCTGCAGTGACTTGAAAGAAACACCTTGCATTTCTAGAAAAGGCTTTCTTTTTCCCCCCTCTCTGGCTCTTTTTGGTCTCCAAGCCTGATGGAGACCCTCCTGGCTAATCTCATCTGGAGCACAAGATCTTTTTGATATTAAAAGCTGTTTTCACCATCTCTTATGAAAGGTCCATTTTAGGTTTTACATCATTCATTCTTCTACTCTTTTGCCATGGTAAAATTAGAGCCAGGCTGATTTTTTTGGGAAAGCTTGTAAAAAATTTGGGGTTTTTTTTGCCCAACCTCCCAAACTTAATGAATCCTTATTTTTATTACTATTATTGTGTGTATTCAGTAGCAACTAGGGTTTCCAACCCTGGGTCAGGACCTGACTGTGCTAGGCACAGAACAAAGAAGAGATCACAATCTAAGAAATAGTTAATCAAATATTAGATTTATTAATTATTACAGATGGTCCCTGCCCTGAAGAGATTACAAACTAAATAATCTTTGTCCACCCTTATCACACAATAAAGAGACTTAAAATAATTCTTTGGGATAAACCCAAAACCAAACTGACTTGTTTTACATAAAGACATATGTTCAGGAGGATCCGTAGGTCCCTCCAGGCCCCCTGCTGCAGAAATGAACTCCAACTGTCCATTCGCATTAGCTTACAGTTTGCACTAACTTATAAGGCTACCTTCACAACAAAATGGCTAGAAATATTCTTGTAAAAACATAATGAAGGCTGAGATTCTCCTTTTCGGTTCTAGTTTCCCAAACCAAGGTGGGAGATGAGTCACACACTTTACCTTTGCAGCCCAAGTATAACACTGAACAGCATTACACAGACACTTACATATGTTGGAATTTTCCAAGACATAAATGAAGCAATCACACCATCAAAGCAGGTGTGGTATCATGAGTTTCTACTGGAACTAAAATGAAGCCAAAATAAAGAGCCCCACGCCAATGAAAAGTCCTCTTTGAAAGGTTTCCTGTGCATATTTTAAACACATTGCAAATATTTTCAAAAGGAAGTGGCTACCAATTCTCAAACAAAATGTGTGTGCAGGGCACCCAACCAGCAGCAAAATATTTCAAGCTACTAAAGCAATTCACAGGCAGAGCTGGATGATCTGAAGAGCCCCCAGATCCCCAAGTGACTAGCAGGTCTGAGCACCTCCTCCAGCTCAAGTGCAAGGAGCCCAGTTATTCTTTACTCATAATTCATCATTTCTTTGTAAAAAGACGACGTCCAACACACAGAAGAAGAGGCCAGTGGTTTCTGCAGGTGAGCGTGAGGCGAAGCCTAACCCCTACTGTTGCTATGGTGCTGACTGGCACCAACACAGCCTGGAGTGGCAGCTTCTTTCCCTCCTTGGCCCCTTCTCATGGGTCTCCCTTCTGTACAGCCCAGGCAGCCTCGTCTACACTAAAATCTCTTGGAACATTTTATAGCAGTGGTAGCAATTGAGAGGGGCCTGGTGTAGAAGCAGCACCAGTGATTTTACCATCGGGTCATCTGAAACGGGTTAGACCAAATGGTGCTAAGAACTCCAGAGTCTTATCTAAGCTAGACTGCCAATGGAGCTGCACCCAGTGGCAGTCAGTTCACTGTGGCCATGTCCTCATCTGTGCGCTGGGATAAGGAGCGAGCCCTTTTTAAAGCACTTGTGAAATCTCCTGGGAGTCACATTTACAACACAAAGATTTTTGTTCCTGGATTCGGTGTCTACATTGGCTCTTGAAATCACCATTAAAAACAATAGACGGAGAAAATGTAAAAATGGAGCTTGGTGCAAAACATCAGAAAAAGGATAGATTGAGTACTGCAAAAGCGCTGCAGTAGGAGAAAGAATATAGTTACAACTCCAAAACCTTTGAATAGCAGTGACTTGAATAAAGGAATCAGAGTAAGATGCATCCTTTATCCAATAGGGCACAGGGAAATGCAGAATGGACAGGGCATTGCATATGCTAAATACTGAACAATTCTTGTTAGCTTACTATAAAAAAAGGTCCAGGGGATGGGAATCAGAACACTAAGGAGGCAAGGAACTCTGACTCAAATCTGTATTCCCAAGGACCTGGTAGGGTCACAAAGTACAAAGGAAAAACCAAAAATGCCCCCAGCTCAAGCATGATTCACACTGGGAGAGGACCAAAAAAACACAGCAAAGCCATAGAGGGATTTCTTCTGATCTCCTCTGAAGGACGTCCTCAGAGCAGCCACTCACCTGGGAAACTGAGCATTGCCCGGCTCCCCCAGCTCTGCCTGTAAATGGCTTTCCTGTCTGGAATATTTTGCCCATTGTTTAGGTGTGTGGTGGCCTCTGGTGGTGTAAGTATGAATTGAAAACCTCACACCAATCCACCCATGCTGACAATCAACACACAGGCTGCAGCAGTATCACGCAACAGCCGTTAAATCTCTAACAACTATAAGGCAGCACTACATCGCTCACAGGTGCTTTGCCTATGAAGAATCATGTTGCTCATCCCTCAGCTGCTGTGAGAGGTTCAATTCACCCTATCGCTGGAACCTCCTATTGGGCGATCTACAAAGTTTACTCCAATTTCAGCTGGGAATGGAATGCTCCCAGCAGGGGTACGTGCCGTAGTCTGTAGCATTACTAGAGAGGACTGGGTACAGGAAACAAGCCCCAGCTGTGCGCCTCACAGTTCTTCACCACCCCTTGCGTCTAACAGCTCCCCCTCACCTTGGAACAGGGTCTCCAAAGTTAGGTGCGTCACTAAAGCCAGTGCTTAGATTCCTAGGATCCGTCCCTCGCTATTCAAAGGAAGGAAGGGGTATTAAACACACCTCCACCAGAGGAATTTGATTTAAGCATGGACACGCCCTATGGATTTTGAAACTAAGTGAAAATCTGTTCTAGGTTTGGACAGCACCTAGCACAATGAGGTCCTGGTCCGTGCCTGGGGCTCCCAGGTGCTATTGCAATAGAAATCATTAATGAGTAACTGTCTGCACTCAACTGCTTGTCTAGGGTGTTTGTTCTATGCATGGGCACTGCCTCCAGCTTTAAAATGCTCAATGTCCTCTCTCTACTCACCCTCCCATTCCCACAGGGAAAAGGACATTTGTTCTGGCAGGAAAAGAAACAGGACCAACTACAACCTTTTTACTCCCAAGCCCTCCTGACTAGTCGCATCATATTTCAAATACTGGAGCCACCAAGGATTTGGTACCGGGGGGGTCAAACCCTAATTTAAAGTCTAATTAGTCTTTTGTCAGGCAAAACTCCCAGACTTTACTGAGGGCTAGTTGGAGGAAGGAGCTCAGCATTGGGTCCTTGGTTAGGGACAAGTGACAAAATGCTTTTCCTGATCACTGTAACTTTACCACATTCACAATCTTCCCCCTCAAAATCCTACCTTCACTCCTATCCTCTGGCACAGAGCAATGTTGCATCGACATCCTCCAGAAAACCATTGGCAGCCTGACAGGTCTGATTCTGGACAGACTGGTGCATCTGGTTAGACAGCAGTGTCTGTCAATGGCTTCCAGCAGAGAATTGCTCTGCCAAATCTACAGCAGACTGTAGGAGTTAATTACAGAATGTCAATGAAGTGCCTATTTCCAGCACTGCAGCCCCACAGGAAGCGTTAAGAGAGCAGACAGCATATATGCGCGCATGCGGTCTATGTACCAAACCACAGGATCCAAGGACCTGTTTCAATTATGTCAAATCACAACTCTCACTTCCTTACCAGAAAACCATGGAGGAGTTTGGGGATGTCCTTGGGTACACGTCTGTTCTGCATTGACATACGCATTCAATATTTACAGGTATCTTACTTCTAGCAAAGTATATCCAAAGCAGTTGCCAAGAAGGGAATGCCTAGGAACAATCCGGGAGAAATTAAAATCGGAGTGGATTATATTAAACACAAATTCTCTCATGGAAAACGGCTATAAAGCACCAAGTGTTTTTTGGTCTAATCCTCAGTCCAATGTAAAACACATCTTTGCGAACACAATCAATTATTTTGAATCACTAGAGTTTTTGCCTGGACCTGCCCCAGGGGTTGATGGTCAGTATTAGCTCAGTCTGACCCCACTCTAACAGGAGCCAGGTGGGATGTAGAGGTACAGTAACTAGAGAAAGGTAGCACACTGAGCTTGAGCACTTCATGCTTCACAAAATCCTTCGGCCAGCCTAGGTGCCCAATAATAGGTTTCAAAGGGAAATCTGAGCCATTCCTCCCCAGTGGAAAGGCCAGTCACCATGATCTGGGGCTCTTAAGGAGGAGGAGAGGAAACTGGTGATGGGAGGAAGTATCCTCCCTAGAGAGCCCATGAAAATTGCATTAAAATAATGAAAAAATTCAACACAGCCCTATGTACTTCAAAATCATGACCTAGAGAAACCAACCCCTATAATGTTCACCTTGATCACAAGACAGGCACATGACTCAAGGGTTGTGATGCAAATACAGTAAGAACATTTTTCTTTTATTAGGAAAAAGATGGGAGGGTGAGAGGGGACGGTAGAGGCAGGACAACAACTGTTGGTGCCTCTTGGATGATTCTCAAACTCTGCCTGAAAATAAGACAGATTGACCCCCGAACAGGTTGGCTAAGATTCTCTCAGTGCAGTTAAAGCCAAACCCTGGCACCAGCGCGCACAGCGCGAGAGGGCGACCTGTGCAGTTAAGATCATTGCAGGCGCCTACAAAGGAAGGGGTCCTTCCCCCGATGCGGCTGAACCACCCCCAGCATTGCCAGAGTGGTTGTGACCTGCAGCTCTGCACATGTATCCCAAGGAGCAGGTCCCTCACCCTGTTGTAACGGAGAGTCTGAGAGCAACCTCTACTCCAACCAACTTGAGACACGGCGCCTTCAGATCGGTTGCAGTGACCACTGACAACGAGGCAATGCTGCAAGCAGCAGGTAGGTCACTCAGAACTTGTTACATGTTTTCAAATTTTTCCTCATTCTTCTCAGTGGAGGATGCTTCCGCATGTACCATGTAAAACATAATAGAAAGAAGGTTCGTAAAATGATTTTTTTTTTTTTTAATTCTGTGGACTGCAGAGGGAATTCTATGGGAGTCTTCGTTCGATTTCCAGGACTCTTGTCAGTCGCCACAGCAATTTAGTTTATTTATATCAAACTGTGGCCCCGATCCTGTAATGGGGCTCCAGGTGTAGCAAGAGTCCATTTGTGCGGATCAAGTTGCGAGATCAGAGCCTGTATATGCTGCATTAAAAAAAATTTAAATCCCATCCCTGCACCTCAATACAGCTGTGCCTCAATGTCACAAATCAAATTGACCAGAAGGAACTTCATTAGTCAAGTTTTATTCAAATGAAAGCAAGTGTATTGGAAACTATAATGTAATTTCCTGTTAAAGTTCTAAGTGTTTCTATGAAAACCATTTCTCGAGTTGTTTGCCAAAATGGACAAGATATATGTCAAGTGAATCACTTCACAAGAGATTTGGTCCTTGACACCTATGCAAAAAAATGACAGGTTTAAGGAATCAACCAATTGACTGTGTCGTAGCATCAGCCATTATCCTGACAGTCTGTTTTACAAAAACAAAACTCTGCATCCAGGTAAACTTTCACGCTCTTCCATTATTTTAAAATTATTTTACACCTAAAACATACAAATTAAACCTTAACATTTCCTTTTTGCCACTGCAGAGGGACATAAAATAATTTATAATCTCATAACCAAAGATAAGAATAGAAAAGATTAATGAATTCATTTAGCTTACTTCCACACTATAACACATAATATATCCCCAAACACTGTCGTTTGGAGCAACAGATTATCCTAACATGGATATTATTTAAGTGCCCATGCCATTTTGTGTGTCTCTGTTAAAATCAATGGTGTAAGTGCCCTGACATTAGATACGAATCCCCCCAAAGTTTTAAACCACAAAATGGTTGATCAGTAGGCACCACAGATTGCTGAATGGTTTACCTTGGTCTTCAAATAGCACAAACAAGAGAACAGTAGTCAGCTTTCACTGCCTTGTCACACAATGTTGCCAAGTGTCTTTATGGTAATTACAGAGCTTTACCACTATATTGAGAAAAAGGATCTAGATAAAATAAACGAACAGAAAATTGGTTTTGATCACCCCAAATTACCTATTGGTCCCAAATGGAAAATGTGGAGTTGATTCAAAACTCACTTTAAAAAACAACCAAAGACTTGAGGCAACCAATTATGTTGGAAGTGACTTTGCATTTGCACACAAGTTTTAGAAGTACAGTCCTGGGTAAATATCTTGACAGGCATTTGTCTGCAGGAAAAGCCGTTAGGCTCTGAGTATACATCCTAGATCCAAAGAAGGCTTCCTCACTCACCGGGGCCCCAACGAGCCACCCTCAGGGAATCCAAGGGTACGTCTAAACTACAAGCATTACAGTGGCACAGCTACAAGCTTTCTGTCACTGTAGTAAATCCACCCCCTTGAGAGGCAGTAGCTAGGTTGACAGAAGAATTCTTCCACTGACCTAGCAGTGTCCACATCAGGGGTTAGGATGGCTTAACTACATTTTTCACACCCCTGAACAACACAGCTAGGTCGACCTAAGTTTTAGGTGTAGTCCAGGCCTAAGGCCCTGACCCTGCAAAGGGATCAGCGCTCAGCTTGGAAAGAAATAAAAAGGGCCTTGCAAAACCTCCTGCAGTTATCAGATTTGCTTTCATAATTAGGTTTGGGCTCCAACACCTCTCCCTACATTACAACCCAACCAACTGCAGCATTCTGTTCATAGGGGACAGACTGAAAATGAAACTGACTAGAGTCAGCCTGGTTTCCTTGTCTGAGCTGAGTGAACAGCAAAGATTAAACCCACAGCAGAAAAGGAGAAAGTTGAATTAGACGTTTAAAATTCTTTAAAAAAAAAATCTAATAATCTACAATGTTGTTCGTAGCAATTGAGGTAATGAAATCATTTAAAATTCATGATGTTGAACCCAGCAGTATCCATTTAATGTGTTAGAATTAACACGAGAGCAAAGAATTTATCCCACCTTAGTTACAACTCTGAAATTTCTTGTGCAGAAAACATTCAAATTCACACCCACACCACAGCTGGCGAGAACTGCATTAGAGTGTAAGAATTCGATACAGAATGGAACATAACGTCATCAAGGACAATAAAAAGTAATCCAAAAATTCTTAAAAATGATCTTATAAAAATATTTACATTAAAATTTGTTAGCTCTAAAGCTACATTTTCAGTCCTAAAAAAAGGCAATATTTGAAACGATCTGGCTCAGGTGCTCAGAATTAATACAAACATTAGACCGCACATCCAGTAAAAGAACTTCAAAAGCATTTTTAGGGGATCTTACAAGTGGCTTGTCACGTGTTACAGACGTTAATATTGCATAGCTGAAAAACGAGGTCACTTGACTTGCATAATGCTGCAACGTTAGAGAAGGAAGGAAAGAAGCATCATTTCCTATGGATAAGAAATAGCTTTGGAGACGAACACACAATTAGTGATCCCTGACCAACCAGCAGGGTCCTAGCCATGTCCAGTATGCACCTGGGGCTAGTGGTTTTCCTTAGGCCACGTGTATGTGTAAATGCCATTTTAGAATAGCAGTAAGACACCAAAACCCACTGTCCCAAAAGAGGAGTGCACCTCTTCCGTAGTTAAAGAGGCTCAACCTTTCATCTTGTGCATTATAACCCCAGGTGAGATGTTCTTGAACTACTCAAAAACGGACTGCCATGGGCTATGGAGTTAATTTAAGAATTACTTCATCTTATGTAGTATTGGACAGACTACCCAGAGCTGAAGTGTAACGGCTGGCGAGTAGCTATTTAGGGCTGAATGCCGATGGTTCCGTCACGTGTGACAGGATCTCATTTGTCAGGGGTGAGGATGCGTCTTAGGGCCTGTGCCAAAGCCCGCTGAAGTCCATGGAAAGACTCCCATCAATTTCAACGGCTTTTACATCAGACTCCTGACGAGCAAGTTATGGAGCCAACACATAATAGTAAAGCATCAGCTGGCAGAACCATGATTTTTACTAATTTCACTGATTTTGTTCCGATATACGGATTGTAGAGCGTGGAGTGAGGGGTGGAGGAGGATTTATGGGGAGCTCTTTCTTGACTTATTTCCAGAACCCCCTCACCCGACCCACAACCCCCCAGCTGCCAATATCAATATTGTATGCAGTGTAGTTGTAGTCATTGGGAAGATGTGCTAACTACTGATGCTAAACAATCTGTTCCACCTTGCTTATAGCTCCGACACGCCGAGTACCTTTCCCAGAGCTGAAGAGCTCTGCGAGGCTCAAAAGCTTGTCTCTCTCACCAACAGAAGTTGGTCCAATAAATGGTATTACCTCACCCACCCTGTCTCTCGAATATCAATGTCGTCATGCCAGTGGACAGTTCACTCTTAGCTTTACAACACAGAATGAGTGGATGCTACTGAACTTTCCCTAGAGAGGATCAAATGCACCGCTCATATGCCTACGCAGTGCTCCCACTGAAGTCAATGGGGCTGAGCCACAGGCATCCAGGTTAAAGGGACACAGTCAACTTGCATTTTTAAAGTCTACTTGGGCTCGTCTACATGGAGACTTAGTGCACAACAAGACGGTGTAAATCTACAGTGCACTAGCCTGCTGGGCACGTGGACCCTGCTCCCATGCACTAGAAGTTCCTTAGTGCACTTTGATATCACAGCCAGTTAGCACATGGCAAACTAATGCAGTGTAGATTTATACCCCAGTTTGCCATGCACTAAGTCCATGTAGACGAGCCCTGCATTTTAAAATATTCCACTTCCTGATCAATCTCCCTTTAAAATCAGCACATCCTGACTTATTTTTATATTCTTTAAAAACCATTTTAAAGGGTTTTTCTACTCCCATGTTGATTTTTGTAAGAGCAAGGAAGATACTGAAAGCTTTTTGAGCAAGGAGATATTGAAGGCTTGTCTACATGGGAAAACTGACTGGCAGAATTATAGCGGTATAAATATTCCGACATAAGCTGTAGTGGTATAACTCCCAAAGTGAATACTGTAATGCAAGTAACTTCTTCAGTATAGCGTAAACTGCCTCTAAAGTAATATAAGCTACACTTAGAAAAAGTCACTTTTATTCTGGAATACAGTCTGTGGGTGGATAAGGTCCTGTGGCCTGCAATGTGCAGGAGGCCAGACTAGATGATCATGATGGTCCCTTCTGACCTTCAAGTCTCTGAGGCTACGTCTACACTATGGGGGGGGGGAATAGATTTCAGTTACGCAAATTCAGCTACGGGAATAGCGTAGCTGAATTCGATGTATCTGATCCGACTTACCCTGCTGTGAGGACGGCGGCAAATCGACCACCGAGGCTCCCCCGTCGATGGCGCTTACTCTTACCTGGGCTGGTGGAGTATGCGCGTCGATTCGGGGATCGATTATCACATCCCGACGAGACACGATAAATCGATCCCCGAGAGATCGATTTCTACCCACCGATCCGGGCGGGTAGTGAAGTCAAGCCCTGAGTCTACTTTGGGAGCTATACCATTATAGCTATGCCAGAATAATAATACTGCTGTAATTCTGCAGGTCTATTTCCCTGTATAGGAAAGCTCTGACTGGCTCTATAAGGGAAAACAGCGAAACTGACTCTACTAAAAGTCCTGTAAAATGCACAAAGTTATGTGAGATGGGGGGGGGGGGAAAACTCAGAAGAAACCTTTTATCCCCCCCCAAACAACTTCCAGGACCCTTTGGTGTTACTTTTAACTACAGCAGATACCCAGAAGTGTCACACATACGATTTTCAAGCTGACTCCATCCTTTCAAAGGGAAAACAAACTAGCAGGACTTTGGTACAAGTGAGATTATTAAAAGTCACAGCAGAGCCCAGCTTTCACTGTTTAAAATCCCTTTTTGGAAGGATCTTATAAAGGTTCCTGCTAACTACTTGGTATGGATGGAAGAAAGTATTTAACACAGAACACTTTAAAAACGAGAACAATGACACTGAAGAATACGATTTCCCTCTTCTGGAAGCGTTAAGACACTGTAGGCATTTTATCTTGGTCTTTAATCACTTCTTGGGTGAGGGGAGGATTATTTGGCTGGATACAGGTGAGACGTGTCAATGACTCAGTAAGACACACCCTTATGTTTAAATGCTCTGTTCCGAAATGGCCTTGAAATGCAGGACACAGAGGTATGACTTTCTTCCTTGATTTTTAGTTCAAACAGTACATGTTTTATGGGAGCAATAAGCCCCTCCAGAGCAGCATGTTCCTGTGGGATTAACAACCTTTGGGTGGTGGGGTATTCACCTTTCTCTGGGCAAGCCACTGCCCAGCACATCCTATCCTGTATATAAAAGCAGCTATGTGACTAGCAAAACAATCATCCAATGTACATCTCCAATCATATCATAAGTGTGCTAGGGATACATACAGTTGTCCAGTGACATATATACATGTGACTGAGACAGAGTCAAACAAGCCAGCACCCTGGTCCAGTATATTTCTGATGATTGGTGGTTAGAAGATTCCACTGTCAGTAGTAAGTTCCAGGAGCAGTGAGTAAATAGCTTAACTCAAGGTGTGTACAAAGTATCAGTAGTGAAGACATTCAGTATATTTTTTTTACTCACATGCCCTACAGTAGCGTTTTGTTTCACACACGAAATTCAGTCTCTCCGGTATCCGTTTAAGCACAATGTTTACCCCAGGAAACCGGCTGTTCAGAGAGAATTGATTGCACCAAGGACAACAAGCAACACCTTAGGATTGGCACGTTGCTGCACTATCCACGGGAGGGGAAGTTCTTAATGCAGCACTTGCCACGCTAGGAGTTCAACAGCAGTAAATTGGATTAAATCTGGTGTCAGGCATCTCCTCGAGAACACCCACGGAGATTCACTTCACTGCTGCTCCTTGCATTAGCTGGAGTAGGTGTCACAATGGTTTATGAATCACAGCCACACCTGTTGAGAGAACGGACAAACAGACCTCACATAAGCTTTGGCGCAACTGCTGGGTTGTGCTGCAACAAGCCCATGCTGCAAAGCCCAAGACCAGCAGCCAGAGCGTGCAAAGAAAGTTGGCGTCCCCAATTCTGTGAAGAGATCCTCTCCAATGGAAGCCCTGTGGGGCATCAAATGAAAAGACCAAGTGGCCAGGAGGCACAGTCCTCAGGTTAAGGAATAGACACTCCTTGACCTAATAGGGGCAGCTGGGCACATATTTGGGAGCTGGCATGTCCCGAGTTCTGTTCCCACCTCTTCCCTTGACTATTTACCTGCATAACTTCTTCCAGTGCTCATATTTGTTGGCAGTAACGTCCATTTATCAGTGACAGGATTATAATACTCTACAGAGGCCAAATTGCAAGAACCATCATCTCCTCCAACCACATAGAGTAGCCCATTCACAGCACACACACCTACGAATAAAACGGACACACTGTTAAACTCTAGATACTATATCCTACTACACCCCTCACGCTCCATCTTTTCTTCATTACAGGAGCCTGTACATCCAAAATCTTGCATTTTAACCGTGTGCACACAGTACCATTAAATACACTCACATGACCGAAGAAACAAATGAAGATACAGACAGAACACAAACAGTGGTTACCTGCATTTCTTCTACACATGTTCATATCTGCAACTTGTTTCCAGGTATTTGTTCCTGGATCATAAACCTCCACACTCTTCCTCACCAAGGGACCATCGTGCCCTCCAGTAGCATATAGCTGTCCACTGAGAACACCGACACCTGCCAAGCAGAGAACAGAATTAGCCAGACCCGGACAGGACAGACATTTCACATCCTTAGCACCGCGAACTTAATAGGCCTGCCTAGTGTGCTGGGTTAGTCGTGTCCATACTGCGGATCACCCCTTGAGAAAGAGCGCGAGAGGGTGGACACCTCCCTTCCCATTCCTGATTGTGGAACAGCATGACTGCAGCTACAACAGTTCTGTATACTAGCAGTCACGGTGGGAAGGTATTTACTGCATATTTAGCTCTCCCCCTCATGTGCATTTGCCTTTTTGAAATACAGGTTAATCACATGGTCTATTTTTTGCTCTTTATTTCTTCCCCTCTCTCCCAGCTGTTCTGTTCCCGCAGCTTCTTTGTCTGCTGGTCTCCATATCCTTTGCACCGACCTTCTTGCACTTGGTTCCCTTCTCCCTCTTCTTCTGGTCACGATGCCCCAGCTACTGAAACCTCTTCTCTCCCTCTTCCTCCTGTGCATACTGCCTGGATGCTAAATTCTCTTCTCCCCCGAACCAGAGCCAATGTGTTGTGTAGGGGGCGCCCCAAAATATTCCCAATGGGCTAGCACCGCCTCTGCCCTGGCTGGTGATTTGGTGGCTCCAGTCTAGCCCATGGCTCCTCTTTTAACCTTAACATAGCTGCAGCTGCCCTGAAGAGAGACAACTAAGCTGGCTCCTCCTTGTCCGCCACTGTGTTCGCAGGCCCTCAGGCCTTGACCCTGTAAGGGAAGGGGGTGAGCCGGCCTCATGTGATCAGCCAGCTATAGGCACTGTACCAGTGGCCACAGAGTGAGGCTGGGAGCTACTGGTTTAGGTGCCTTTGACAATCCATGTGAATTAGCACATCCAGCAACTTACTCTCAGCAGCAGTGTCAAGACCAGTCAAAATGAACCAGCCAGAATGTTGTTAAAACAAAGACGGATCCAAAATGCACTAACCAGAGGCTCCACCCCCCCATCTCGGCCCACCCCCCTCCCCATGCCCTAGAGGTCAACACATTCAGGTTGTTTGGGGCAAGAGAAGGAGTTCTAAAGTCAAATGCCCCCCAGGGAGCTCCCTGCTAGCCAAACCCTCTCTCTTAAGCCAAGCAGGCCCCTGCTCAAGTGCCTCTAGTTTTTAGCAACTGTAGTACAGCGACATGGGGAGAGGAGCGGTTTTAGGCAAGCAGTCCCATGGTATTACAAAGCAAAACATCACCATCTTAATCCAATCAGCAGCAAGTTCAGATCCTAGAACACGGCTGTAACGTGCACCTCCGCCAGCAACAGTTTCCAATGGAACTAAGCTGCAGCCCCCACCTTTACCTTAAACAAGGGGCCCGCTGGTTTTTATTGTGTTCTTGTATTTCACCCCAACAACTTGCTCAGCTAGGTGCCTGACCCATATCCCATAGATATCAATGGGACTACACTGGCCATTGCATTAGATTTAGGATGTGCTGCAGTAACTGATGGGAAAAAGCTAACAGCAGGAGAGAAATTAACCAGACTGAACGTGAGTAACAAAAGGCAGAGACAACCACCTCTACAGAGGTGGTAGCTGTGCTGTCCCTGACCTACCAACATCATTTCTATCCTATCTGACCTCCGTTTTAGCCAAGCGGGCCTCATTCACAGGTATGCCCCAATCCCTACTACGCACCTGGGATGGTTTGGACCACCTCCAGCTGAGTCAGAAGAAAGTAACACAGACGGATGTCAGCAGCCAAACAAAACTACCCTAGCCCATGGCAACTCTCTATTACATACTGTATTTAACTTTTGCTCGCCAGAGAAACAAACCTATCAGCAATATTAGGCCAAATTCCAGGTTCAGTGGAGTAACTCTGGATTTGACCCAGTGTGTGTGTTCTGATACTGTGATTATTGGGAGACAGTGGGAAATGGGCAGAATCGTAACTAATGTGTTACACTTGGAAATATTCACACTGGAATTGCAACACTTTCCGAATCATTTTTTTAAATATTAAGTGCAACCAAATGTTAAAGAAGCTGGTTAAATTATTTTTCCTCTCCTAATCTAATAAAGTTAGAAATGTCCCATCCAGCCTAAAACTGCCTCTGCACCTGCAATGCCTGTAGGCTTCCATCTGCATCAATGCAGGGTATGTCAGATCCAGAGAGAGGACATCCCTTTCAGGAATGAATGGGATTCTTTACTGTTGACCTAGTACACAGAAAGGCCTGCTGATGCGCTGCCAGAATACATGTATTTTTTGTCTGTACAGGGCCTGCAACTAGCAATCAAAATTAAACTGCAACTATCCGGTATACAGGAGTACTTGTTTCCCAAAGAACACTAGATGGCAGCATTGAGCCAATGATGCTGGAGGCACTGAATGTGGTTTTATTTATTGGAGTAGTGTTATACTGATAGTCACTTTTTATTGCTCTAAGTAGTGAATTCCATTACTGGCATTTTCCCCTGAGAAGAGGAAAATTCACTGCCTGTTTTGGTAACTGCCGTAATTTGCTGCACCTCATATCCAGTTGAGGAAAAGAAAATGAACAACAGTATTCGGCAGGAAATGGAGAGCATGTTCAGAATATTAGAGACTGTATTCCTTTCTCTGTTTCGTTTTAGAAGTACGTGTAAAGCAGGACTCCCAGCACAGTCAGTTTAATAAGGAAACTTCACCAAAAGCAGAGATTCATTATAACCAGAATTGCTATAAACAAGGAACGTCAACTGCACATTGCCATGGACTGAAAATGTGGGATATTCATTCTATTTCCCTGTAAGACAGGGTGGGGCAGGTTCAATGGCCCTGCATAGAGATGTAAAGCTCTTTTGCTGACTCCCCCTGATGTCAGACCAGGTGGGCAGAGAGAGGTCCTGCAGAGAAGAGTGCTACAACCAGTCAAGGAGAAAATTCTTACTGAGGCTTATGCACGGTTATTATTTCAGCTAGTAATAAAGGCAAGGCCCTAGGAAAGGGTTGACTTTGGGCCCTAGTCAGAATGTATTTCCAGTGCTAGGAGCAGGGTAGGAACTGCACCTTATTAAACATAATTTCACTATGTTCACATTCAGCAAAAGTGAGTTTCCACTGCACGTATTACACCATAATGATAAAACTTCTATAGCATCTTTCATCCAGGGATACAAATTACTTACGCACTGTGGCTCAGCATTATTATCCCCATGCCAACAGACTAGGAAAAGGCACTGAGTTCAGTAGCAGTCAAGAATGGAAACAAATTCCTTGTTCCCTGTCTTCTACAATCCTCTGGCCTGTCCACTCACTAAAAACTGGGTTGAGATGGAGCGCTCATTAAGCTGAAATAAACTGCTTTAACTTGGTTTTTAGGTCACTCGCTGCAGGTGAATTTTGATCTATGAAACACCTACTATACAGTGACCTATGGAAATCAAGAGGAAGCCCACAGGACAAGAAATGAAGTGGTGGAAGGTGCAAGTGACAGTGTAGTCAGAGGCTGGCTTTCTGGTCCCAGGGTGAGTTTGCAGGGCTGGCAATTAGAAAAACACAGTCTTTTTACCATACGGACAAGGCAAGTTTGATATGGAAGCTACTCAGAGACAATAGACGTGATGCCATTTCTCAGTCAGAACTAGCAGCCCAAGAACACACCTTCTTCACTTCCTCACCATGCAGTGACCAGGTTTAAAAGCCGGATGTATGTGAATTAAATGCTTCCGAGAAGCGGGAAACAGATTGATTTATTTAAAGGTGTCTCAGAATCGATACCTGCACCGCTGCGCCGAGTGCTCATATCAGCAACGTAGGTCCATTCATTTGTAGCCGGATTATACTGTTCTACGGTACTAAGGCACTGACGTGATGCTCCATCATAACCCCCCACAGCATACAGCTTACCTGCATGAAAAACACGGCACAGACTAATCAGAAAGAAACGGGTGCATTCCGTATCTGCTGATAATAATAGGGTACATTATCATCAATCATTTGTAGACTACTGTAGTGCCTAAAGAACCAATTGAGATTGGGGTGCCATTGGATAGGTCTCTCTTTTTGGGTGTGTGTGTATGGGGGGGGCACTCTAATACACAAGGTAGAGCATATTTACAATTGATGTGCCCATTTTTAAGTGGCTAACACTAACACTGTCTCCACAGGGAAATGCAGGAGGATGGGATCCTGGAAGGCCGGAGTTCTAATCCAGTTCTACCAAGTGATTCACTGCACCAGATTCAGAGGTAGTGTGAAAACACAATCAGACCCTCAGACCTACTAACACCCACTTTATGATGTGTAAGGGACTCTAAACTGCTGCAGCTGATACACCCAGGAACCCAGGGAGAAGGTGTCCAGTTAAAGCAGGTTTTCACCTGCTTTAACCTTACACATCCTTATGTCCTCCCATTCAGTTGCTAGATTTTCTGTCTGTTACATACATTATGCTGATGTATACTCCCTTATATTCACTTAGCCAAATGCAGAGGTGATGCATAAAGGCAATATACTGCAAGCTACATATTAGTAAGTGGGCATGAATCTAACTGATTCAGAGAGAGACTAAGTTAACGTAACATGCACCGTAAAGGGGGCAGAACTATGTGGAAGTGTCACCTATTTAGGACACTATCTCAACCATGAATTTGGCTAATTATGTTGCCTTGGGAACAACATTCCAATTTCTCTGCTTTCGTAAAATGGAGCTAATATTTACCTCACAGTGGTCTTACATAGGAGTTAAATTACATTCACCTCAAACATTGAAAACAGTGCAATATTTAAGATGCCATGAAAGCGATAAACACAGAATAACCTACTCTACTGCAATAGGCTATGGTTAAGAAACACTAAATCCCTATTTTGAAGAATCCTCGCCAGTCGAAAGTGAGCTGATGTTGTAACTGCAGCTCAAGGTTGTCTGCTCCCTTGGACTGAGCGTATAGCATCACGTTGTGCTGACGCATGCCGGGGCCATGTGTACGATTGGGACCCCCAACAAACGAATGGAAAAAAAAAAGTGACCGGCATCTAGCGAGGCTGCATCCCGGAGCAGCATTGTCAACAAAATAATAATTAAACTCTACCCTCAGTTTTTACCCCAAACCCTCCTAAGGTGAACAGGATTACAGTACTTACATTCTGTGAGGTACAACCTGGACCTAAATGGGTCGCTCACCCCTTTGCTCTGTGACCCTCCTGCTGTCCGTTTTTACAAATCAGTCTGGTCTTTTCCATCTTCTTTCCCTAATGGCTTTACAACTCTAAGAGGATGCAGGCTATTTGCCTTCTCACAGCGTTATCACACACAGCGGGGTCCCGACCACAAACCCTTACATACAGCACCACTGACTATGTGACCATGCACATGAGTAACTACTGACTCATACAAGGGAGAGGTTCACAAGAACCAGAACCAGCACCAGTCTTTTGTTCCTTCTATCCTGTTTCATACTAAGAAACACTGGAAACCTGTGTCCTTCCAGAGGGTGACTCTGGTAGTGACTGTTAGTGGGAATTATTACATCTTTCTCAATGTTGCTCCTGGGTAGTATCAGTGGGTAACTGCTGGAGTCCAGGGATTTATGGGTATTTTTAAGAGTGTGCCACAGGTGCCAAGAGCATGCCTTTTTGGTTAGTGTACTATACATCTCAATAAATAGATACTGTCTAATTTCACTTTAAACACCCTCCCTTAAGCCTTGCCACCTTTCTCCAATTTGCCATGTAAAGCATTTAATTCTCCTCTTTGTTTTAATCTCAACAGTACAGGGTATTGAGCTCACCCATAACAGAGGGCCCCTGAAAAGCCCTTTGTACCAATTGAGTCTCAAATTAAGCACAACTGAAGTGTAGTGGGGGCCCATGCACCTCGCCCAATATGAACGCTAATAAGCCTGTCTACACTCAGGTCCTGGAGGACACGCTGCCTTTCTTCCTACTGGTGAAGACTGGCTTAAGTCAAAGTCAGTCCCATCACACTTCCCTGGCAAGATCAGTTTCTTACACTTCCATACGTGCACAGGTAATTGTTACTGTCTCTTTAGACATTTCATATACTTATTTGTGCAGTTACGTCAACCCAGCTGGTGTTTTAGGTTAACACATCAAAGCAGGAAATATTTTGGTGCTGACTATGCTCTACCAAGGTAACATTTGTTGGTCTGCATCAACTATTAGTTATTGTCAATAACTGTAGGCACCGGGTCAATTTTCATCATATTCAGTCTCTGTTGCTAGAACTCTGGGGGTATTGTTTAACTCTGGACAGTGGCTTAAACCCTATATCAAATTTGTTATTAGTTCCTGCTGATTTAAAACCTCTTCAACTCCAAGACACTTGGCTATTTTTGCTCCAGAGGGTCTACACGTGCATTTGTTTTGCCTTGTTTAAAAGAAAAGTTACCATAGTATTTCTTAAATCTCTGTTAAGCACTTGAACTGAGTATGACCCACTTTGGCTTTTCATAAGTATCAGTGTTTACTAAGCACATCATAAGCATATGAATATGCCAATAATTAAGGAAATTATTATTAAACTCCACAAGCAGCTAAGCAGATTTTAGCCGCTCTATCACTACTTAAAGAGAAACTGACTTCGGTTCCTCTCCTCCTCTGCCTCCCATTAAAAAAAAAAAAAATTTTCCAATCCCTTCCCGTTTACTGGCCAAACCAGCCCATTTGCAATCCCAGGAACTGGAGTTTGTAACATACTGGGGCTAACTCCACCAACCAATCGCTACACACTGTACTAATGGGAGACAGCTACAACCCGCTGCAATTAGTGCTACATAATAAAAACATTGCCACAAAGTTCCACAGAATGGAAAGAAATTCATATTCTAAAGTAGCAACAGAGGGTCCTGTGGCACCTTTAAGACTAACAGAAGTATTGGGAGCATAAGCTTTCGTGGGTAAGAACCTCACTTCTTGTGATTGTTCCCCTGGATTCTAAGCAAGGTAAAATGAAATCAACCCACTTGGCACCAGATCTCAGGACTTTCATACTTACATGTTCATGCTGATGGCTGTTTCAACAAATGCAACTGCCCCTTATCCTTCCCTGCCCCATCCCTGAGTTGGCATGGTACTGACATTTGTGACTAAATTCCCCATTTACACACAACACAGGATGGGCAATGCAACACGTTAGTCCGATGCAAACTGCAGAATCTTAAGATTTTGTTGGCAGTGCGCCCACCAACTAAGGTTTCAGGATTTTAACTGCGCTTCAGCCTTCATTTTGGAGGGCAGATTTTTAAATGTCTTCTTCTTGCGATTGCCGTTGTCTATCACGATGCTTGCTGATGACCACAACAGAAACACCCTCACGGTGCCTTGTTTCACTGACCAGAAGCGTCTCAGACGACGTTATTGTCCCACCAAAAAAACTAAGAATGCCCCACGCAAATCAGGAGAGTTGGCCAGCTGTGGTTGGGCCCAGCATCAGTATCAAGATCCCGTGCCATGTAGCATGGATGGCAAAACGTACAATTTTCCCACACAACAGAGAGACTATTCAAAGCTGCAGCAATTTAGTCACATTAAAAAAAAAAAATCTTTCCCAATGAACAAACATCTAGAACGCAGCTTTTAGAAACTGGCCTGGCTTGTTCCTGTGCTCGTCTGGCAGCAGGTTACCTCAGGGATTGTTTGGAGAACAGCTCCTGCCCCTTTGCTGCAGGAACTCAGACTTTAACCACTTGTGTTTTCGTTTTAAATAGTAGTATTCAAGTGACTGAAATGGCTGCTATTATTCTTACCCTCCACAACTCCAACTCCAACACTGCTTCTTCTTGTGTTCATGGGAGCCACAAAAAACCACTCATTGGTTTTATAGCTATAGGCCTCTACTGATGCCAGACCTAGTTAAAAAGGGGATACATAGGTTTTCTAATTAAAAAGATTAGCATTGTACTGTTCTCCCCCTTAGGAGACGCATCTCCCCTGTGACCTGGACTGAAGTTTCCCATGGTTCTTAATTCCCTTCCCGCCCCCATGGCAGTTGCGTGGCCATTTTCCTGCTAGGCAAGGAAAAGCAGGTTGGTACTGGCCCATCAGTGCTGCTCCTTCTGCAGCCAGGAAGATTGCTATTGAGCCTTACCAGATGACTCCCCGTCCCAGGGCTGCTGCCACTGCTAACGTGCTGGAATAAGAGACTGGATCTGAGGCCTACACCCCAAGCTCTTCAGCTGGGATAGTCCAACAGCAAATGTCCTTTCAAGCAGCATTAAAATCAGTCCAACGCAAAGATTTTAAAACTGCCCCTTTAAGCCCTCTGAGGTTTGCTCATCACAAGCTTGTAAAGGTAACTGGGAGCTTGTCTACATTGCAAAGTTATACCAGCACAAGCTAAGGTGTGAACTGAAACCATTATGCTTACACTGAGATAACAGCCAGGTGGGCATTCTTATTCCGATACAAGAGAGCTTTGTTTTGGTTTGGCTTTTGTTACTTTGGCAAGGGTTTAAAAAGCCTCTCTAATTCCAGAATAAGTGTCCACACGGGGAGTTCCACCAATATAACTATATTACAGTAACTATGCCAGTATAACTGGTAAAACTCGCCTGTGTAGACAAGCCCTTCGGGAAGGGCAGAGTTAGTTTTGCATAAACACCCAAAATCTGGATGCTTATCTGAACTTTCTGAAGCGCGTGGGTCTCAGAAATACAGCTGGAAATACAGCAAAAGCAGTCTCCTGCAGTAACTTCAGCACTTTCCCTTCCAGTCCTGGGCAGAACCTGGAAGCACTGAAGTGTGCAAAATAGAAGGACAAGGAAGGATGTGGGAGAAGTGACAAGCAAGTATTTCACCTTGACACAAGTTCAGAGAAGGCTTTTGTTTAATCCAAACCAGTTCACCCATCTCCATTTAAAACAGTATGAAACTATGGTCAATCTGGGGTTTGAACTAGAGCTGGCCAAATACTTCAGAACATTTTTGTATTAATGTTCATTCAAATTCTTAAATAAGGCTGCTCTGACTGCATTTGTGCTGCATTTTGTGATCACTTTCCATGTATGTTCTAAGCGAACCATTTACTGGAAAGAACATTTGCCTAAAAAGGAAATTGTTAGTGTATACTAGAGAATAGTTACAGAAAGCTAATCATGAGTATTTACACCAGAAAACTGATTCTAAGCGAGAAGTTTTAATCTAACCCATTCAGGAAAGAAAACAAGACCATATAACCTCTGGCAAAACCAAATTAACAAACACAGTTGAAAAGTTCAGTACAAAATAATTGCATTGAACAGCTCACCTGCAAACTACAGCTCAAGAAATGTTTGCAGAGATCACGGTGGGCAGAATTTCAGAACAATTAAGGCATTCAAGAAAGAGGCAGAGTTTTTAGAAATGAACTATTTGCTCAGCTCTAGTCTGAACCAAGCACAACTGCAAAGCGAATGTAACTATTATTTCATGGCAAAAAAGACCCCAACAATAATACCGATACTTTCCAACAGTGAGCTGCCTCTGAAACAAGCACTTTAAAATATCTCCATCGTTCCCAATCCCATCTTCAATCACCAGATCTACTAGCAAATCAGGATTTTTGCTGCTCCTGTGGATGGTCACTTAAAAAAAGTGAATGTCAGTGAATCACTTGCCTTGCAATAGCAAGATCCCTACAAAAACCAAAGATGTTTGCTATGAAAACATTTCCTTTTAAAGCGTCAGATTCTTGTTGAATAAATTCTTACTTTCTAGAGGAAAAAAATAATAAGCACAAGACGTCAAAACACAATGCTAGAAACGTAGGTGTGGAGAACTGGTCAGAACTAACTGCTGTTTTCTACTGCGAGGGAATTTGCCATTCAATGACTGCACTTTCAGCAGAGCTCTGCATTCCCTGTGAGGGACCTGGAGAACACAGAACTAGTACAATATCCATTTCATTTGGCTGCCTGGCTTTTGTGCAGTAACATACCAGTGCTTCCATCAAATCCGCCCACAGCATACAGGAGTTCATTCAGCACAGCTGCCCCCAAAGTGCTTCGTCGTTCCTGCATGCTGGCAATTGACGTCCACTGATCCTTCACGCCATCATACACGTCTACAGTTCGCACTCTGAGAGAGCCGTTAAATCCCCCGACCGCATAAACGTTGCCTGCCATAAACACCACACCTGTTAGAAGGGGAGAGAGACTTAAGTCTCCGAGTTAGGTTTAGAGATCAGACCGCAGCTACGGGTAGCTTAGAAAAGAGATGGCATCAGATGGCTTTGTTGGTATTTGTAACAGAGAAGGGACGAATAGGACATTTGCAAATGTTTAGCATTTACTTGCTCTATACGACCATCAGATCTGAATAAAAGAGAACGTACAGATTGTAGGGAAAATAACGCACCACACACACACACACACACACACAAAACCAGGGGAAACCTGCTAATTCTGAGGTGGGTATGGGACCCAGCTAATTTCAAGGTGCCTCAGAGGGGGAGAAAAGTATGGATCCAGAGGGAACTTCTGGATGGTAGGGTCAGTCAGATCTCCAAGGAGGAACAAGTTTCAATCCCACATACCTCACCTCTGCTAGGAAAAATCCCTTCTCTTTCAAACTGCAAGTCCAGTGAATGACCTCTGTTTCCAGCTCTTTACTGGAATGCCAGCAGGTAAAATTGGCTCCCACTGTGAAGCCAGGCCAGAGGAGATGGAAGGGATAGCATAGAGGAAGTAGTGGGGAGTGAGGTGGCTTTGTGCCCATTTGGGGGAGTGAAGCCTTCTCCTGGATCTTGGTGGGAGGCAGAGCTGTTGGTGGCTGGGAACAGAGAGGGGCTGAATACACTTCTGTCCCCTAAGGAATTTAGCAGGAAAATGATGGAGGCCAGTGGACATGTTCCACTTACCTGCTCTGCATCTCCGGGAGGGAAGCTCAGCTATCTGCTCCCACCGATCCTCCTCAAAATCGTAACACTCCACACTCCGGATGGCTTTGGGCGCTTGCCCACCAACCACAATCATTACCTGGGAAGGAAAAACAAGAGAAGGGAACCCCTTAGGTCAAGGACTGTTTACACAGCGGGCTGCATCCTGCGAAATAAAAACCGCTACCAGAACCTAGTCAAAGTGAGCTATATTGACGGCTGAGGGGTTGTCTATGCGGGGAGAAGGGGAGATTTTTCAAAGGCATAAAAGGGTTGGTCCCTTTGGGAATCTGCCCCTAGAGGACCTATACGCCAGCTTATTACATACTGTTTAGGGGGAAAACCTACAAGGAAAGCAGGCTTTTGTGCTTATGCTGACCTCAATATACATCAAAAGATTTCCCGTCACACAAGCTGGTCTGCAAGCAGTTTTTTGGCTTGCATCAGGGTGCTCCAGCCCACCAATTATCATTCCTCAAGCAACCCAACTGGGTCAGCAGAACTTCAACAGCCCCAAAGACTGACCAAAGTTCTTTGCATTCTCTCCCTCAGGAAATCTTGCTCTATGGCCAATCTCTATGGGGTTGCTGTGCCCTTTTCCTCACTCTAATGCAATCCCTACATTTTCAAATCCCCACTTATGGCTCTTGCTCAGAGGCCACAAAGCACCAACATGGTTCTTGAGGGACAGTTGGTGAGAGAGGTGCTCTCTTTTGGTTGGACTGGATCTCTGGGATCTATGCCCATACGACAGGTTTAATACCACAGTTAGTAGTATTGCAGAACTAGGACTGAAATCAGCCTCTATACCAGATGACTGGAAGATAGCTAATGTAATACCGGTTTTTTAAAAGGGCTCCAGAAGAGATCCTGGCAATTACAGGCTAGTGAGCCTAGTGTCAGTGCCAGGCAAATTGGCAGAATTATAGTAAAGAAGAGAATAGTCGGACACACAGGTAAACACAATTGGGGGGGGGGGGGGAAGAGAGTCAACACGACTTGTGTAGAAGGAAGTCAGGCATCACCATTGTGTCTGAATTCTCTGAGAGAGTCAACAAGCATGGGAATAAGGGTGATCGAGTCAATATAGCGTATTTGGGTTTTCAGAGAGCCTTGACAAAGTCCCTGACCAAAGGCTCAAACTAAGTAACCATGGGATGAGAGGGAAGGTCCTCTCCTGGATCAGTAGCTGGTTGAAAGATAAGAGACAAAGGGTATGAACAAAAAAGGGACAGTTTTCACAACGGACAGAGGTGAACAGCAGGGTCCCCCAAGGATCTGTATGGAGACCTGGGCTGTTCAACATATTCATGAATGATCTGGAAAGGAGGTAAATAGAGAACTGGCAAAGTTTGCAAACAATACAAAATTATTCAAAATAATTAAGTTCAAAGCAGACTGTGAGGAGTTAGAGATATTTCACAAAACTGGGTGACTGGGCAACAAAATGGTAGATGAAATTCAGCGTTGATAAGGGCAAAGTAATGCATATTGGAAAACATAATCCCAACTATCCATATATAATGAGGAGTTCTAAACTAACTGCTGCGAAAGAAAGATGTTGGAGTCACCATGGACAGTTATGCTCAATGAGCAGCAGCAGTCAACAAGGTTAATAGTTCCTAATATACTGTTAGGAAAGGTATTAAAAAAAGGACAAAATATCTTACTGCAACTGTATAAATCCATGATGCACCCACACCTTGACTACTAAGTCCAATTCTGGTCGTCCCATCTCAAAAAGGATATAGCGGGACCGGAAAACATTCAGAGAAGGGCAACAAAGATGATCAATAGTGTGGAACAGCTTCCCTAAGAGGACAGACTAAAGATTAGGCCTGTTCATTTTAGAAAAGAGACAACTAGGAGGATATGATAAAGGTCTATAAAAATCATGAATAGTGTGTGTGGGGGGAAATGAATAGAGAAGTGTTATTTACCTTTTCACACAATACACTAACCAGGGGTCACCAAATTAAATTAATAGGCAGCAGGTTTAATACAAACAAGAGGAAGAACTTTTTCCACACAACTAACCTGTGGAACTCATTGGCATGGGATGTTGTGAAGGCCAAAAGTATAACTGGGTTCAAAAAAGGAATTGGATAAATTCAGAGGATAGGTCCATCAATGGTTATTAGCCAAGATAGTCAGCAACTCAACCCCATGCTTGGGGCAACCCTAAACTTCTGCCTACCAGAAGCTGGGAACGGAAGATGGATGGATCACACCATAACTACCCAGTTCTGTACATTCCCTCTGAAGCTTTGATATGGCCTATTGTCCAAGACAGGATACTGGGCAAGATGGACCATGATCTGACCCAGTATTGCAGCTCTTATGTTCTTATGCAATTGGGATTTCCCCATGGACTCTCCCTCAAAACCTTTCCCACTGCAGCAGAAGAGTTGTAAAGAGACCTAGAGATTCAAGGAAATCCCCCATTCCCACCCTGCCAAGGAAAAGGAACCAAAGGGAATGGAAATCGTTGGCCTTTAAGGGAGGAAATACATATTTGAAGGCTAATCAGACATACTCCTGGCTGGAAGTCCCATCTCCCAGGACTGTCTTAATAGAATTTTCTCAAATGACCTCTGAAGATTCTTTTTCTAAGTTTATCCCCCATTTTGTAACATAGCCCCAGCCATGGCAGCCCTGCTTAATCCAGCAGCTCATCACCTCATTGATTTATTTATTGCCCATGTGCCTTGTCACATTTACCTTTGTCATGCATAAACCAACGCAGTATTTCTTATCCCACCACAGACACGCACAATGCACCAGTGCTCTAAGTGGAGAAGAGTTGTTTCAGTGGCCAGACCACCGCTTATTTGCGGTTTTCATAGTTATGCTGACAAAAGTTGATGCTGATAAATAAGTGAAGCACTCCAGGTGGACCATTCTCTCAGAAAGCACCATGTCTGTGTAAGGGATTAGAGTATTACAGGGAATCTCAAACTTCATTGCACCGCGATCCCCTTCCGACACCAAAACTTGCTACACGACCCCAGGAGTGGGGACCGAAGCCTGAGCCCACCCGAGCCCCACGGCCCAGGATGGGGGGCTCGGGCTTTGGCCCCACCACCCTGTGCGAGGGAGGGGGCAAAACTGAAGCCCCACGGCTTCAGCCCCAGCAGGGGGCCTGTAACCTAAGCCCTGCCACCCAGGGCTTCAACCCTCAGGATTCGGCCCCAGGGTGGTGGGGCTCAGGCTTCAGCTTTGGCCCTGGGCCTCAGCAAGTCTAGGCCAGCCCTGGCAACCGCACTAAAATGGGGTCCTGACTCACTTTGGGGTCCCGACCCACAGTTTGAGAACCACTGGATTAGTAGGTCTGTCTGTGGATTGCAGAGAGGGATCCTTGTCAGCTTCCTAAGGTCTCTGGTGCAACATGTGCACAGATACAAACCCAGTGCATTTTAAGTCTAAATTGTGTAGATCTTAGTAAACTTTATATTGATCAACAGCAGGAAAAAAAAAAAATCAAATCCCAAGGCATTTTCTGAAGCCCCTGAACTACACATTTCTTGCACGTGACTGTTGTGTTTGGGAACACCGGAACATTCCCGATGAGAGCTCAGCAGTTGATGGCTGCCCATAGCAATTAAGCGGCAGCGGAACCCAGGCAGATTTTTGAAACAGTCACTGGCTCCTTCATTGAGAAAGCAGTTTGATTTGTGCATTGCTCTGAATACATTACTTCTTATTCTTTCCAGCTATTGAGAGTGAGATTTATTCCTCTTATCACAGCACAGCATGCCAGCAGGAGCAAGCATTACACAAGACAACCGTATTTTAAGAAGGCTGAGGAGTTGGCACCAAGATAATTAGCCTTGGAACAGACAAACAGCATGCCGGCGGAAAAAATAAAACCCGATCTCTTGTTTCTAAGAAAAAACTATGTAGCCTAGTATGTAAAGGTCCTGAGTTCAAGTCCCAGAGGGTCGGGGTGGAATGGGATGGTTAGATAACAGTCTAGAAGTATTTACAGGGCATAAAAAACAAGGAAAGAGACCTTCTGTATAACTGTTTAATGTAGAAGCAATAGCATGAAATTGAGGTGACAAGGTAAAAAGTTATTAGGAAACGTTTCCTAACAAGGGTGACCTACTAATTGTGGACTATACTCCCAAGGAAAAGCCATGGAGCTTAAGACATTTAAAACTAGGAGCTGACAAAGCAGTGGAGATTATACAGAAGGAAACAATCCCACATTGGTAGGGGCAATAGACAAGACCATATATAGTTTCTCAATGAGGAAGGGCCAGCAGGATCACAACCTCCCTCCCTTTCTTTACGGCTAGATAGAAGGCAGAGGTGGGGGGCCCGGCTAGTCGGTTTTTCTTTCGTACTTTGGGGTCATGGTATAGAAAATGTTGAGAACCTCTGAACTTGCTGACCTCAAATCTTTTCCACCTCTCGTTTCTACAGTTCTATGATTCAGGCGCATGGTCCGTAAAGGACAGTGACACATTCATCGTGACAACCCAAAAGGTAGAGTGTGTAGATTAATTCCTATTAAGAACCACAATATGTAGGAAAATACGATGCGCACACTATAGAACTGCAAATTAACAGTATCCACAATCCAACAAATCAGTATCTGAATACTGCCTCCTGAGATAAAACTGGTACACAGTCTCACGAAATCTAGCTTCCTATGGTTTATATCTGGAGGAATAGGCACGTGATTTGACATCTTACAGTCTGAAATTCTCATTAATAACTTCAGTTTTCTGTGCAAGCCGCCTGTATGCTTTGGGGATGGGGTAGCATTTTTCTTCTCCATCTTTTTCTTACTAATGAACATGGATGCAGAGCAGCGCACAGCTCCCATATCAATACAGGGAATCTCTGAGTTATTTTTTCTTGTGCAGCATCTATTTTTAGTCGCTGCTCAGAATCTGCTATGAGCCAGTTTTCGAATAAGGTTTTTTTTTTTGTTTTTTTTTTGCGCTATATCAGGCTCTGCCTCCAACATGCAGATGAACTAATGAGAGCTAAAAGCACCATAGCCCTCTCCAACTGCACAATATCCATGCTGTTTCACTCAGCAGAAATCTCAGCCAACACTCTGAGCACTGTAAACCCCTGCCTATCCCATGGACCAGCGGTTCTCAATTATAGTCCCAAGGCCACCAGTAGCCCCCACAACACTTCTGGTGGTCTAGAATGAAATATTTTGAGAACCAAACAGTAGGAAATTGGAACATAGGAACTGCCATATTGGATCAGACCAGTCTACTCCAGTATCATGTCCCTGATACTACAGAGAGTACTGCAGGAGGATGCAATAAAACCCTGTAGTAGACCACTATGGAATTACTTGCCCATAAAGGAAGTATCTTCATAACCCTCATCAGCTAGTGACTGGCTCATGCTCCAATGCAGAAGGTTTTCTAGCTCTTCTAAAAAACAGCTAGCCTATCTAATGGAACTGCTGCTGTTCTCATTACGCATGTGAGTGTCGAACCCTATTTTTAAAATGGTCATTTCAACTAGTTTCCCTCCTACGGAAATTAGGCTCGCTGGTCTGCAATTCCCAGGATAAATGCTAGCTATTTCTGAAGACCGGTAGAATATTTGCTATCCTCCACGCTTCCAGGATAGTAGTCAATTTTAAGGAGACTGCGAGGCAGATTCTTGTCCCTGTTCTGCTCAGGCAACACAAAAAGGATCGGAGACTAGCCACACATCCTCTGCTGGGCATTCCCCTGGCACGGGGAAATCTCCAGTACCCATGCCATTGTCAGACTGACTTCAGCAGGCTTTGGGTCAGGCCCTATCAGAGCCACTGAAACGCATCAAATGAAATCTAGTAAGAGAACAAGCTCTAGCCATTCAAAGGTGAATGATGCCTCTAATGATGCAATATCAAAACCAATAAAAAAAAAAAAAAAAAAGAGACCTACATTTCCCCTCCCAAGTTTCTCTATTTTGGAAGAGAATTTAGCTTACCTTTGGCAGGCTAACTGGAGTCCTTGGTTTTGTTCTAGGATTCTTTATCAATTGCCTTTGATCCAGAGGAAGCAAGTGATATTTCATGGCCTCAATAAGGAAGTCTTTACACGTGTTGTTATTCTTGATTAAAGCTTCTTCTTCAACTGTCTGGGAATGCCAATAAAGATTATTTGAATGGCTGTATTTCACTAGGGAGTTTTCAGCGAAAATATAGGAAAGAGATTGGGATTTTTTTGTAAAAGTACCGCAGTGAGAAAAATAGAATAGCAGCAACATTAGTGGGCAGAATTCTGAGTCTTCAGTAAGGACCTGCTATGGCACACGATATTTACTCCCAAGTTTGCTCTCTTTCTTACCAGATCTTTAAAGATCTGTTTATGCAGGTCTATCTGTTCTGAAGTCATAACTGCATCCAAACAATGAGGGTTGCTTTCATCCTCATATTGGAAACTAAATCCTTTCTGCAGAAAGGCACTGATTTTCCTGAAAGGACAGGAATCACTTTGCACCCAGTTCAAACACAAGGATTGGCATTTTACACCAATAGTGCAGCTTCTGTCTGGGGAGGGTGGAGTCCTGCACCCTGACCATCACTCACATCACACCCAAACAGTTGAGCTGTATACAGAGGGAGGCTTGGGGAGGCTTTAGCTGGTTTTATGTCGAAAGCCTAACACATAGCAACTACAACTTGCATTACTGTTGCTCCTTCTCCCAACACCTGTGTCCTGTTCTGACATCAGCCCTCCCTCTCTCCCAAGCAGTAGCAGACTTCTAGGGCCTTTCAGGTCAGCTTCTCAGTGAAGGAGAAATCAGTGGTGTAGAGTCTGTCTCTAGTCTAAGTTTAACTTATTTACACAGATACACCAGTCCTGGTACAGAGGTGGTCCAACAGCATGCAGGCTGATATTTTTTTTTTCCCAGGAAATTCAGCCCAGCACCAGTGCCTAATAGCTCTGATCGAAGTATCGTGCTAAAAATAGAGAATAGCCATGGTGACACAAGAGGTGGGAAGTGCTAGCTGCCCCGAGTATGTGCCTATGGTGTCGGACAAGTACATACTTGAGGCAGCTAACCCCTCCCACCTCTCATGCCACCGTGGCTAAACTATTTTTAGCATGCTAACTCCATCAGAGCTACCGTGGCTATGTCTCCTCAAGCTGGGAATCACATCCACAGCTTGAAGTGCAGATATAACCTAAAAAAAAAAAATACTTTGAAGTGCAAAGGTGACATCTAACAGTAGCATTTTTGGATTCTGTATGGTCTTGAAGCATATATATTCCCAAAAGCCTCCATCTGGATTCTGCAGGAATCCCATGTGCATGGCTCTGCTTCAGAATCAGACTCTTAATTTAATCAGCTATAAAAACAGGTAAATGGATGCCTTTTTAAAAAAAATAAATACATATTTCCACATTTGTGGCAGTTTTAAGGTGCACTGCCCAGTAGAATACAGAAAACATTCAGGGAGAAAAAGGGTTTTCAGTGCTTGAATTATCTTTAGGTCCCACTCAGATTGAAGGCACACTGTAAAGTATTGACTCTGGTCTTCCGCCCAGACACAGATAAATGCCAAACCACCCACAACAGAAGCGCTCAAACAATCGAGTGCACAGGCTAAGGAACTACACTCAGTTTTAATGTGAGGATTTTTTTTTCTTTAAATGCACTAACCTGTACAAGATAATCTCTGGGCAAAAGGGGAAGACGAACATGCTCCATCAGTTTAGCCATGTGTTCTAAGCGAGACTCTTTCTCATAATTTATCCAAGATATAACAGCTTCAAAGACCTATGCAGAGAGAGTACAATTAACTATAGAAAAGAGAACGTGCCTTCTCAGTAATTATCAAAGCCAGAGGCTTAGTGGTCTAAGCATCAGGTTTGCAGTATCTAAAGAAAGAGAAAAGATGCACCAGGGATAAGAGTTCTAGCAGGTAATAATGCAGAAAGACACAAAGCAGCACAATGCTGCATATATGCAGAGCACAAACATTTCCCCAAGCATTGATCATGTGTGTCAAGAGAACAGAGCTGCACACTTTGATAAATCCCGTTTCATCATTAGATGATCAACGACATTCTCAAAGCGAAGCAGGTCCATCCAGACCAGTACACACCTCCGTTACGTTAGGTATTGGAATGAAGACAAAGCCAATTAGTCTTTCACCATTTATGCCGGGCATTATTCGTAAAAACAACACACAAGGATTTATTATTTGTAATACAGGAAAGATCAGCTTCACATGTGTTTTGGGATCACATGCTAATTCAGTGCTTAAGATCAGATTTAAATCCCTTCATCACCTCCTTCCAAAACCTAAAAACAACCATGGAACATGCTCACAACATGTGCAATGAAATCTCTATTATTTTGACTGTTGTTCCAGTTCTTAAATTTCACCCTCCTCTGATAGCTGAAACAAGGCAGCGCAGCTAAATAGATCCAAACACCACACACAAAAAAAACTGTGCTTCCAGGAGGGAAAGAAGGGGATGTTGGAAATTTGGTGAGGAAGCCTGGTCTGAGCAGAATTCCGGCTTTATTTCCAGATCAAACAGGTTCAGATAAGCGGCCAAACTTAAGGCCAAGAACAGACACTTTGTATAGCAGTAGCTGCAGTGGAGAGTACGCCGTAGAATAAACAAACAACACAGAATCCTGGAAGAATATGCATGCTGTACTAAAAAAAATTAAAATAAACACTGTTGGGTAGAGAGTGGTGTTTGGTGGAGTATCTAAGAGCATTTCATTCTGCCCATATTGTTCAACATTTGGTTAAAGATCAGTTAGTAAAGGCCCATCCACAAAGGAGTTGAAACCACAACAGCTACAACCCTAGTGTAGACAGGGACTAAAAACCTATCTGAAACATAAAAGGCATTCCAGAGAAAACCTGCAGAGTACGGAAAGGGGGCAGGGCAGTTGGAGATATTATGTAGTATAATCCAGATCCTTGCAACAGGATGACTGACTGACAATTCCCATGATCCCACTAAGACAGAATTGTAAAATTTGGCACTTATTCACTGTGGGCCTCTAAATACATGTGAAATATCCCAGTGCTGACCTTTGCCCTTCCCATCAATGGTTACCAAAATATCCTCCCTCTCTCCTAAGAGATTTCAAGTGTATCCCTTACATCCAGAATCTTGGAATCTGGCATATTCATTCAGAGTAATGAGTACATGCCTTCCAGGCAGTCACCAAATGATCAGTCCCACAATTTACAAGTATCTTAGTTTCTTCTGGGAGGCAGCCATGTTGAGTCCAAGGCCTCCAGTTTGGAGAAATTAAGGTCATGTGAGGGCACCAATTCCACTGGTCAGAATTTAGTCAAAAAGAGTTGATGGCTATCTCGAGCCATCCAAAATAAGATTGAAGAACACTGCTGGTATAGTGTGAAGGAAGTTTATACTGATGCTACCCATGCTATACCTACTCTGTGGATAAATGGGAAACTTCAGACTCACAAGGTGTACCTCTGGCACCTCCCAACAGCACTTAATTCAATTTTTAAGAGAGGGAAAAAATCTTAGCCCAATATCCCAACTTCTTTTATTTCAAAAGTTGTCAGTTTCCACTGTTCTGCAGAATTATAATTGTTACCAGGTTCCGACCAGTTTTTGTATTTCAGTGCACGACTCTACTCAGCATCCAGAGCATTTCACAGCCGGCCCAACAGAATCTGAATGGCCATGACCCTTCCATTGTTTGCAAAGCCCCTGTGACATTGAGACAGAGCTCTCCAGCTACACACCACAGAGAACCTGGATGTGAGAAAGCCAATCTCTCTGAATTGGGGCAATTCCTTCCATTCGGTTCAATGAGAGCCACCTACCCAAACCAAGGTGCAGCCCTCGAGTTTAGGAGAAGGGGAGCTCTGACTTGCTGAGTAACGAACAAAGTGTAGGAAGAGACTGGGACTGCCCGAAAAGCTTTTATACGAGGTTGGAATATCACCTTTGTGCACACTACCTGAGAGAAGACAGAGTGAGCCTTGGCGTTTTCCAATAGAGAAATCTCTGATGACCCCAGATTCTGAGGGGAAGTTCTACACCAGCTTCTGTTGCTTGGCACGGGGTGCATGTCCATAGGCGATTGGGCTCACAGCCTCGGTTATATTACATTAGGTTTAAGCGATGGATCAATAAGCAAATTTTAGCCCAAGACACAGGAGACGTGGGTTCAATCCCGTTCTGCCACAGACTCCCTGTGGGTCTGGCGACAGAACTTCAGAGTGAGTGAGCGAGCGAGCTTCCCAGCCCAGGTCTAGGGATGGAGGCAGGCTTCAGGACCCAAGCGCTATCATGAGCCACAACATCAAAGCCCTGTCCATACAGCTATTTTTAGAGCACTGGCGCAAGCCCTGCTAACCCGAGTCCGTCAACCCAGGCTGGGAGACATGCTCCCGCTTGTTCCAAAATGCTGTGTAGACGTACCCTGTGTGACCTTAATCTTTGCCTCAGTCATCCCACTCTGTAAATTGGGGATAACAGCACTTCCCTATCTCACATGGGTGTTTGAGGATCAATACATTAAACATTGTGAGGCACACAGTAATATGGGGGCTGGGTTACCACTTCTGCAGATTACTGCAAAGTCCCAGTTTCATGCACTGTTAGCTCCTAGTTTTTATATGTCTGAACAAACTTGATTTTGTTAAAAAAAAAAGTCCCTCTTTCTATGTCTGATGTCTGCAATTAAAGAAGCAATGAAGTAAGGAGGGAGAGATGCACCAAGGTACAGCAGAGGTACTAAGAGGACAACCCTTCAGGCTGACCAAATGTATACAAACAAGACAGATTACTTTGGTGACAGGAATATTCTAAAAGCAGTGCCTCCCAATGCCCTGTTACAGTTTGGGCCTACAGGTATCTGACTAGAACACGTCCATCTATTCTGGAAGATGGAATTTGCTGGTTCATTAGTTCTATTATACACAGAAGACACATCAAGAATAGGCATTTCAACTTATTTCTTTACCCATGAAGAGTTTAACCTACTTTAAAAGTGACCGCTTCTCATAAAATCTGGTTATGACAATTTAGTCCTATGCCGTTTTAAACATTTGTCTACTTATTGCATCAAATTATTTAAAAAAATAATCTGCTACATGAGAACATTGGAAGAGATGAATATGCAAGGTCAGAGAAATGTTACTGCCTACAATACTGAAGTTTACACTAGCTAATGGACTACTGTGTCAATAAGACCTGAATTTCCGGAATTTTCTTTGGATGCCAGAACATATCCTGCGTGTCTACATTAATCCCATTCTTTTTGCATGTCTAGCCTGTTATTAATTTCTGTTTTGAATGCGCAGCTTCAGCTTACATTTTCTTTTACAGTCTTGCATGCTGAACTTCAAAACCTACCAACAAAATTATGTTTTCAACTGTATGAAGTCCAGAAGAGACGAGTGAAAGGCTGGCTTTCCAAACTGTGGGAACACGGACAGTAAAGGCTATTTATTAACACAGCGGTGGGAAGAGCTAGTAAAGCCCTGTGCAAGCTGCTCAGTACAAGCAGAGCAAATCGGTGTCAAAATCATACGTACAGGATGACCGTTTGTTCTTCCCTTTTAGTTTCCTGATGACAAATTCATTACGCAGCTATAGCTCCGTTTTTGCATGCGAGTGAGCTAGAGTGACCAGGTGTCCGGTTTTCGACTGGAACACCCGGTAAAAGAGGGACTCTGGCAGCTCCGATCAGCACCGCCGACCGGGCCATTAAAGGTCCGGTTGGTGGTGCAGCAGCACTAAGGCAGGTCCCTACGTGTCCTGGCACCGTGCTGCGCCCCAGAAGCAGCCAGCAGGTCCAGCTCCTAGGCGGGGGGAGCCACAGGGCTCCGCGCGCTGCCCCCGCCCCGAGCACCAGCTCCGCACTCCCATTGGCCGGGAACCTCCTGCCCCTAACTGCCTAGTGTCGGATCTGCTGGCTACTTCCGGGGTGCGCGCAACTCGGTGTCAGGACAGGCAGGCAGCCTGCCTTAGCCCCGCTGCGCTGCTGACCGGGAGCCACTCGAGGTAAGCCCGCGCCCCAACCCCCTGCGCTAGCCCTGAGACACCCTCCTGCACCCCAAAGCCCTCATCCCTGACCCCACCCCAGTACCCACACCCCCAGCCCAGAGCCCTGACCCCCTCCCTTAAGCCTGAGCCCCCCCCAAACCTGGAGCCTCATTGTGCACCCCAAAGCCCTCATCCCCAGCCCTGAGCCCCCTCCCACATCCTGAACCCCTCATCCCCGGCCCCACATCCTGAACCCTCACCCCCTACCTCAACCTGCAGCCCTCTCCCACACTCCGAATCCCTTGGCCTCACCCCACAGCCTGGAGCCCCCTCCTGCACTCCAAACCCCTCATCCCCAGCCCCACCCCTGAGCTTGCACCCCCAGCTGGAGCCCTCACCCCATCCCGCACCCCAAGCCCCAGCCCAGTGAAAGTGAGTGAGGGTGGGGGAAAGCAAGCCACCGAGGGAGGGAGAATGTAGTGAGTGGGGGCGGGGCCTCAGGGAAGGGGCCGGGCTAGGGTGTTCCGTTTTGTGCCATTAGAAAGTTGGAAACCCTGGAGTGAGCTGCTCATGTCAGTGTGATAGATCAATCGTCACCGGAACGTGATTGTAGTTTATCATTTTCGGTGGTTAACTGGCCTCCATTTCCATAAAATCTGAGCACCTCACAATCTGATATATTCATCCCCACAACCCCCCTGTGAGGCAGGGCAGTGCTATTCTCCTCATTGTACACATGTGGAACGCAGGCACACAGGCTACGTGACTTGCTCAAAGTGAGACAGGAAAGCTTGCAGGGGAGGGTGTAACTGAATCCACTTCTCCTAAAACTCAGGCTAACTACTTGGCCATCCTTCCCTCCAGCTATTTCATCTGCACTTGACCAACAGGTAGGGCCCTACCAAATTCACAGCCATGAAAAATGCATCCCGGACTGTGAAATCTGGTCTCCCCCTGTGAAATTTGGTCTTTTGTGTGCTTTTACCCTATACTATACAGATTTCACAGGGGAGACCAGCGTTTCTCAAATTGGGGGTCCTGACCCAAAAGGGAGTTGCAGGGGGGTCACAAGATTATTTTAGGGGTTTGCAGTATTGCCGCCCTTACTGCTGCGCTGCCTTCAGAGCTGGGAGGCCGGAGAGCGGTGGCTGGTGGCCAGGCACCCAGCTCCAAAGGCAGCGCCCCACCAGCAGCAGCACAGAAGTCAGGGTGACAATATCATACCAAGCCAGCCTTACTTCTGCGCTGCTGCTGCCAGCTCTGAAGGAGCAGTACAGCAACCCCCGCTACAATTACCTTGCAACCCCTCCCCCCACAACTTCTGTTTGGGTCAGGACCCCTACAATTACAGCACTGTGAAATTTCAAATTTAAATAGCTGAAATCATGAAATTAATGATTTTTAAAATCCTAACTGTGAAATTGACCAAAATGGACCATGAATTTGGTAGGGCCTTACCAATAGGGTATGGTGCCTGACATTCCAAACTTCCAAATGGCACGAGCCACCATTATTTTTTCTTAAAAAAAAAGAAAAAAAAATGTACACGCTGCCAGAGAAAAGTGTTTCCTTATTTCCTCCTAATCGTGGACCTCTCCTCCTCCCCGAATTACCCAGTTCTGAATTGCAAAACATCCTGGACCAGTGAAAGGCCTAAGGTTGGCGCTCTCATGATGCTTTGGGTCTAGAAGAGGAGCTTTACCCCTGTGGAAGAGAGATTCCTGTTTTCCAAAGAGAAACAGAATTTCCTTCCGACCCTGGGAGGAGCTGGACAAAACACTGGATTTTACAGTCAAGACTTTATGTAGAGAAAATTGTGATTGAACATGTTGATGGAGTTCTAGAATTCTTATTGGTTATAAATTTCCTCTCCTTTTGAGATGTGGTGCACTGCTGGAAAAAGGACTCTAAGAGAGCATAACGTGGGACCAGTTACCAATAAAATGACTAAAAACTCAAAACATGCCTGAACAGATTCTCTATTACTACATAACTTACTGTACCTTTTCTTCTGAAGACACAGTGAGCTTGTCACTTGATATTAAACTGCAAACCTGGTCCAGACTAAGGCTAAGGAATTCTTCCCCTAGCATCACCTCAGGAAAGTGCTGCTCTGTTCAAAAAAATCAAAGGTTGGAAAGGAAAATTATAATGAAATCCATGCTTTCAGTCAACAGAAGGACTACAGTGTTCAGAGAATTGTTATTCTTACAGCAACGGCCCCCCAAGACAAATATGATTACACTGGAATCAAAATGCTGAATAGACTAAAAAAATATTCTAAGAGCAGGTTAAAGCAACCTGATGTTATTTGAAATACTATTTATGCCGCCCCAGAGACTCATTCACTAATTGCAATAAATCATAAAATGGCACAAAAAACTCTGTAGTGTTGCTACCTATTTTTCTCCAATGACAGGTATAATTACTAATGGCAATTCAGAAAGAAGAGCTCCTTTCTAGACTAATAGGTAACCTGCAACCATGCCACCTCTGGATGTGATCCTGGTCTGCTCTCACAAGCTAAGCAGCATTAGATTTGTTCCGTACTTGGATGAGAGACCGCCCCCAAAAGAAAACCACACGGTGAGGCAGGAAGTGGTGTTGGTGAGTCAGTAAGGCAGCACTGGTCTAAGGAATGCTGTGATGTAGAACGGAGGCTCTGAACATTGCCAGTTATTAAACAAAAAAACTAACACTGACTTGAATCATTTCAACAAGACTGGCACTGTCAGCACTGTGTGTAACCCAGCGGCTGTCTGACAGCCACACAGGAAGTGAAGAATTACACAGTATCCTGCTGAAATTTCAGGCAGCTTGGGGCGATTAAATAGAGCATGGAAAATCATCAGCCTCCCGTCTCCACTCCTAGGCCTTCCATAACCTCCAACCCATCAGTAACCCAGGCATCTCAACAGCTGTCGGCCACACTCCACCCTGACCCCTCTCTTGTGCCACCCCACCTGTTCCACTAACCTCTCACTCCCCCTCCATCCTGGCTGACACCCAATACTTACATCTTCCTGTCCTGCTCCAATAAGCCAAATGCCCAGGGTCAAAATCACTATTAACAGTAACTCCAGTCTGTAGGCTGGTCTCTACCTCCACTACCTTTCCTGACCACTGACCTCCCCTGTCCCTGCTCACACGCTCATCGCTCTCTTCCACCTACTCAACCTTTTACTGTCCTCAGGCTCCATCATCACTAAGTACAAACCTAGTCTCCCCCATCCTCATAATTCGGACTACAGACCCCACCAACTACCTATCCATCTACCTACCCCACCCTTTCTTCTAAACTCCTAGGATCCACCCTGGCCTGAGTCCCTTTCCACCATCCCAGCCCCCTCCATTCTGACAGAGGCACTGTATAAAGAACCTACAATATTTGTGTGTCACAAATAGTCAGACAGGGAGCAATCTCCCCGGCTGCTACACAGTTCTGAAAGAGCTCTTCAGGTCTGACCATGCTTTCCGTTACATATTGAAGCTTAACAAAGGGCACAGGTCCATATCATTAAAGAATTGGACATTTGTTGTTTAAAAAGGCCGAGATTGTCTGCAGACAATTTTATTGCTGGACAAATATCCATACTACTGCAAGCTGGCTCTCTTTTATACAGCCCAATCCATTATTATAATGTTTCGCAGGAGAGTTGGTGCTTTATGTTATTATGTAAATGGATATATACACACACAAATCCTCTCTCTATCTCGCATCATGCATGTGGTACTCTAAAGGCGAGAACAGACAGCCCCTGCCCCGAGGTGCTTACAGTCTCACCCATCGCTTGTACAGCCCACATTTATCTTTTAGCTGGAATATGGCAACATGAATCTTTACTGCTGGGGATTCTCTTTAGAGCAGCGACTTTCAAGCACTGAGAAATCCAGCCACGAGCACCGAGGTGAGGGCTGCAGCTCGTGTTCTGTTCTGTACTGCACTCGCGGTGCCACGTGCGTTAAACGACAGCAAACGCAGAGAACAGGTGGCAATGCCTTCCCTTACATTCCTCCCTTTCCGCTCACGCTGCTCTTGCTGTCCTCTAGAAAACAGTCATCACAAAGGACTATTACTCCAGCTAAGGGGGCAAACTCTCTGGCTGAACTCAGACCTTAACAGGCCTGATTCTCATTGACACTTTATAGAACACTGACTGCATAAGGGTGGGTGTACATTACAATCGGCACCTGCTTTAGGGCACCTTCACACGAACGGCTTTGGTGTGAATGAGAATCAGGCCCTGACGTGTTGTGCCTATGCCAACGGACAGTACAAGACTCCATCCAGCACAATGCACGTGCTGTGGATAATGCAATCTACATTTCAGCCAAGACAGAATAGGGATTGGGCAGTTGACAATGAATATTTCATTCCTTGCTATTTGTTACAAGCATGTAAAATATGTTCTGATTTTACACATTTAACAGCGTCTGCCCTCTCATATAAAAGAGGACAACTTCACCTGCCTAAGTTATCCATCGTTTAAAATTAAGCTTTTAAACTAGGCATTTTCGAGTACTCGAGTAACTGAGCTCACAAAATCCTTGGGGTCTCTGATTTCTGGCTCGGCTTAATGCGGTTACATAAACAACAAAGAATTTTAATGGCATTTTTATTAATGGAGTTTCATTAACGTTATATAGGCTATTGTATTAACAGGGACTCGTGAAGGCCAATAAAGCAACAAAAGCAGGCCTTCTAATTGCCAAACCACCAAATAAATATATACAGAATGCACTGCTTGTTCGGTTAAAGATTAAACAGGGTCCTGGAAGCAAGGATAATGAGGTATTACAAGCAAACCCTTACACAATGAACCATTCCTTTCAGAGTACGTTTTTCTTCAGGGATAATGCAACAAGAGCGGCTGAAAGGTTGTGTCTGGATTTGAGGGAGAACGCAGGAGAATTTGGTGGCCACCCCCATTTTTTTTTTTTTTTATAAATGGAAGAGCCTACTCACCGTATGATTAAAAACCATAAATGCCAGGCAAAATGTTGCAGAGGAGAGGAAGCGAGAGAGCGGAGCCTGATTGGGGAAGGACTTGGAGAATAGCACTGCTGTGCCTACACAAAGCACAGCACAGCAGGCAAAAGCTCAAAGGCAAATCTGCTAGAGAACGGAGGGCGCGGGGGAGTTAAGAGCAAGGGGAATTCTCGCTCGGGTCCACTTGGGTTTCTGCCTTGGGCACCAGCTAACAGATACAGGAACAAACCTCCTGGACGGCAGAAAAGCAAGCAGCGAGTATAAACCCACGTCATCGTGAAATCGGTGTTATGCGATAGGTTAGTATCCAATTAAGTCAGCCATTAAATTGAAGAGGCATTTCCTCCACGGGTGTCGGTTGTCATACTTCCTTCAAAGTCAATGGAACGATGACAATGTACACCAGCTCAGGATTTGTCCCTAAGCCTGTTTGCCTAGACAACTGCTCCTAGAATGCACATCAAACTAGCGCAGGTTTGTTGTTATTGGCTACCAGTTGCCAAACAAGAGGAATACAGACTGCTCCATCAACATGGCTGACACTGCTCAGTAGCTAGCCAAAGGGCCTTGACAGCGCAAGGCAGCTAGCATTCCTCATCCGAAGGCCATCAAAAGAGCATCTGGTGTGTACTGGGACCATTTAAGTTGAATTTAGCTGAGGTGCAGCAGAATGACAGTCTGCTTGGGACACAGAGCCTGGCACACTTTGAACGATACGTCTGTAGCAGTTGGCATGGCTGCTAATAGTGGCAACCTTTCTATCCAAGCTCGGCATTAATCTCCCAGACTTGTAGTCATCAGGCATTACCCAGAGCATGGACGTTAACTTCTGGTACGACTTGGTATATCGGAACTCGCCAAAGTCAGGGAGGCTTTGAGCAGGATTGGGCGCCCTATGGTGCGGCTGCAAACTATAACAGCAGCTTTGTAACTGGACTGACTCCCATTTAAGTACAAAATGTTCTCCGTGATTGAGCACCTTGCATTAGGGTTTGGCTTTTAGCTGTCCAGATACTCAACCTTCTCTTGGCTCGTTTAGATTAAAAAGAGTTCTTGGTAGATAACATAATGTCCAATAAAACTAGACAGATTTGGGCTCACGCGGTCTGTAAGAGAACTGTTGCAAGTAATATCAAGAAATAAAGTAAATTCACAGTTGCCCATTGGGATCAATGAATGGTTACTGCCTAAGGTTGCTTCCGAGTATAAAACAAAAACAACCTCTCCCTGCTCCTCCTCCCCCCAAATTCTCATCTTAAGTGTAAACTGTATCTATAGAATATAGATCAAAGGTATTAAGAGACTGAACTAAGGATTGTGTTCTCTATTACACACACTGCAGTGTATGAGGTCCGGTACAGAGAGATAGAAAGAAAAGATACTGGCACATCTAAGATGAATAGACATGCTTTTCAGTTAGCTTATGGATAAATATTTGAGAAAACAGTGAGAGCAACTTCCCCCTCGTCCGTTATAATAACGTAAATCCCCAAAGGATCAGTCAGAGGAGCCCACTACAAGGTGCTTTGAAAGGCTGCGCTCACAGAAGAGGAGCAGGGGAGAAAGAAACTTGATAAGACAAATAGACAAGATATTCAGCCTCTGTTCTATAGAGAGTTTTTTTTCCAGAAGAAGCAGCTGTATTTCTACTACTGATTTAGGAACACAAAGGACATCATTCACCTGACACCTGCCTGCATTTTCCATAACAAATTAAACTAAAGTCCTTCATTTCACCTCCAAAGCTTCCATTATTCTGAAGGGCCTCCGTCTTTTGCAGGACCATCACATGTCAGAGCCCTGCAAAGGCCAATAGAGAAGCCCACTGCATGTTCTTTGGAAACATTAAAAGTACGAGTTGGTAATGGCTCCAGCCCCAAGTATCCTTTATACTTGGGACCAAACTCTAAGTGGCTGGGATAAGCCAGGATGTTTTGCTCACCTGCATAGGCATTTGCCTGCTGCAGAAGTTCAGTGCAGGTGTGCACATCTGCAAAGGCTCGAATTCCAAGGCAATTTGTGGGGTGCAGCTGGGACTGGAGAAAATCACAGCAGTTTTGTCTAACATCCATTAATTGCAATAAGCTGGCAGCTGGCAACAAAACCTGAGAGCGGGGAGGAAGGGGGAGAGGGAGGAGAGAAACCAGAGTTAGCACCAGAGGCACCAGTTTGATTCCTGGCATAAACTCACCAGTTATTACTACCCTTCAAAACAAGGACAGGTTTCTTGGGGGGTTTTTTTTTGGGGGGGGGGGGGCGCGCGGCACAAGAGGTGCTAAAGATTTAGGAGCATCTATGGACAGAGGTTCCTTCCCTCATGTGGTGACTGGCAAAAGCAGCAACATCTCGGGGCACCCAACAGGGAAGGTCCCCTCCTCACTTCTTCCCCACTGAAGAAGTCGCACAGGCAGGCAGGCAGAGCAGAGACAGCACAATGGGCATGCTACAGCCAACCACCTAAAATCCTCAATTGGTTCACAGTAGGTCCCTTGTGCAGCCTTCGTTCTGGAGAGCATTATATTATTTGCAAGCTTGGGATGGAACTCACACCCCACACAAGCACACACAAACATTCCATTATGCTTAGGAACCACCTGGAATCTTTGAGTTTCCAACCAAAAAAAAAAAAAAAAACCCCTTTATTTGCAGGCGGGCGCTCTGTACCGGCAAGGAGCTGTTAATGTGCTCCACAGCCCCTTTTCAGTTTAAAAGGTTTTCAGGTACAGAACTATTCTCTTGGGGGGCAGCCCTAATACGCAAACAATGGTCACATCTTTGCACCCACAAAACTGCAGATGCCACTTATAGGATTTAGATGTTGAAATACTCGACTGCACCCACAAATGAGGTACTTCAGTGTCCAGGCGCTGGAAATCGCACCCAAAGAATTAGGAGTGCAAAAGTGGAGGCAAGGATAAAGCCAGGACAAGAGCTCGGCCTACAGCATTTAGCATTGTTCATCTGCAAAAGAAAATGCCTTCAGAGTCCCTGGACAGGAAGTCAGAGATAAAGTCAGGCTGGACACCGCAGCCGTCACATCAGCTCCTTATGTCTCTTTTCCCTTGTCTTTTGCCAATGCACGGCGATCCGTTTTTGAGTCCATGTTTTCATAACTCTGGCTGGTGCCGAGAACTCTTTTTTAATGGGAACGCCAGCCACACATTAATGGGGTTTCAAAACATGTCATCCACCTCTAAATTATTTCTGATCAAGGGAAACAGAAGCCTCTTAAAAAAAGCTCACCTTACTCCAGCTCAGTGGTGGTGAGAAGCAAAAATGTTTTTTTCCCCAAGCCTTCCCCTCCCCCATACATCTCAGCAGAATAGCAGTAAGCCAGCAACCTGCCCTTAGGTACATTCTAAGCCACTGATCCATTCCAAGGGGAAAAAATCTAATCCAATTGGATTCCATGTTAATATTACCAAGCAGTAACTTTCACAGACAGCTACAACCCCAACAGGCAACAATAAAACAAAGAAATCAATTAACCCATGGGGCTGGTTTGTCCAAACACTTCGATCCCA